>NW_027367857.1:0-54355 GCF_046119375.1 Phyllobates terribilis
CGCCCCGGTATCTAGGTCTAATTTTATTTTAGCTGTCCTCATAAAGGGTCTACCTAGTAGGACAGGTACATCCTGTGTATCATGAACATCATCTAGTACATAAAAATCAGCAGGGAATATAAGGTCCTCGACCATAACCAACACATCTTCGACTAACCCTTTCGGGTAAATCGTAGACCTATCAGCTAACTGAAGCACGATCCCTGTCCGACTCATAGATCCTAATTCTAATGATTTATACAATGAGTACGGTAAAACATTAATAGATGATCCTAGATCTAGCATGGCCTTATCGATTTTTGTTTTCCATATAGTGCACGGGATACTCACCATCGCTGGGTCTGAGCGCTTGGCAGCTATCTTCTGTTGGATGGCTGCCGAAACTCTTTCGCTGACTTGGACTTTCTTCCTTCCTTGTAGATTCTCACTTCTCTTCTTAGTGCACAGTTCTTTCAAATATTTAGCATAGCGAGGGACATTCTTGACGAGTTCGAGCAGAGGGATATTCACTTTACACTTACTAAGTGTTTTGAAAATATCTTTGTAGTCGCGGACATCGGCATTCGGTAGCGGTCGAGATGTATGGTCGCGGTAGAGATTGGATGAACTGGAGCTAAATCACGGTCAAAATGTTATATCACGGTCGAGATTCTTGTCGATCAATTTTTTGGAAACTCGGGTACCGTCATCTTGGTCGAGACATGCATGTCGCGATCGCGACATCTCTACTGGGGCCAAGTCTCGGTCGCGACCTTCCTGTCTTGGTCGAGACATCAGCTTAAGAACCGTTTTCAACATCTCTTCCTGTAACACCCCCAAATTACCTTGGGAATATTACCGCCAGTAACCCCGAATCATCGACCCGAAGTTACTAAGGCTTAGAACATTAAATGTAAAAACAAATACTCAATGTATTAATAATAAATAATTGTCTTACAATGCAAAACCAAATCCCAAAAATAATAATATAGCGGAAGACTTAATCATAAACAGATCGTAACCTTGTTGAAACTGAAACAAACAAAATCTTCAACTGCCCTGCGCCCGAAATCTTCAATCCTTGAAGCTACCACCTGATGTGCCGTAAAGAGACGGATGACACCAGCCAAACATAAGGAAAAAAAATAGTGGTTGGTTAGTCGAGAGACTATGCAGTGGGATTTATGTGATGCTCTATGTAGTCGTATCTAGTTAAACCTAACGGTTTCTCGAATAAAAAGCCGATAACCGAGGCAACTCCGACACTTCCACGGAATAAGGAAGAGATATAATAATATATATATATATGTATATATAACAAGAGAAGACTCCAAAAAGTTGAGTCTTATGGGAAGATATTAATATAATATTAATATAATAACTGTGTGGGAACATTTTATATAATTCAAGCAATAGGTTTTGAAATCACCCCCATGAATAATTGGGTCAACGACCAACCTCACCGCATACGTTTTGTGCGAATTCAGATCGGAAAGATGACTTACTTACCCAGGAGGCCAGACAATTTTCCAAGTTGTACTAATTGTCCGGAATACATTAATTATGCACAAAAGTGCTTATCTTTCGTACTTCCAAAACGATTTACGTTGAAGCTTTTAATGATGTCTCGCAATGAGAACAAGGGAATAATCCCGATAATCGGCACCAACTGTGTGCACCACCCTCATATAAGGATAAGGGTATGATCATGACCAAAAAGGCTATTAGGGAAAAATCCTCCTAATACCAGTTATAAAGAAACCACTAGACCTCGCGAGGTACATAGTGTTCCTACGAATACTCGTTCTAACTATATAGTATATATATCCACAACAATCCACAACAAGTCCATCAATCACCCTAAGGTAATAATATAAATATCATCATATATATACTATATCCACTATATGCATACAACCTAAATAACATTTATTTTAGGTTATTAAAGTTCCCAACACACAAGAGAATAATATTTTATCCCAACTTAATATAACAACCGATTCATTGTTAATTAAGACAAATATGGAATAAAAGCAAATAGATAAGCAAGAGCGAACCGCCACTTCCCTTAATTTCGGGAATTGATCGGGATCTAAGATGGAGTTTGGAGCCTTGTCAACGAACTCGATCTTCACGAATTTCGATCCAACGCGATACCGAAGAAAAATCAATAAATTACCATTAATCATTTATTCTGATACGACTTTTCTAATAAGTTTGTATCATTGATTAACTAGATGGTATCTCTAAGTATGTTATTAAACACTATATAATATATACTATACAGTCTTTCGTAAAATATATTTTATCTATTAATAGTGATTAATAAGATGATTAATGTATATAACTATGCACTTTAAGTAATCAACATGATTAAGTAGTACATGTGTATACTCTCTGAACGAAGCAGTATATATGATTAAGCAATACATGTATATACTTTTCTGAACGAATCAACACCTCTGTAGTTAACTATGTATATATAAGGAAACGTGGGTCTTTCAACCAAAACGTAACAGGGAAACGCACTCGGCAACTCACCGGAGGTGATGGCGGTGGTCTTGTGGTGGCACGGCAGCGACACGATGGCGATGGATAGGGCTGGGAACGGAACCGGAAGGGTTAGCACACCAGATCTATATATATACAAACCAAAAACTTTGAAAGCTCGGAGCTTTACCGATGGTTGCCGACGACGGAGGCGGAGCCACGGTGAAGACGACCACTGAACCGACTTCGACGATGCCGTCGACGACTATGATAGCGGACGAACCGGTGGCGCGGAGCGGCTTTCGTCGGCGCTGAAAACAGGGGACGTCGAACTTACCGGGAAGAAAGGAACTCTCGCCGGAAGAGGGAGGGAGGAGCTGCGGTGGTTGGCAAGCGACGACCGAAACAGAGGAGGAAGACGGCTGGGGGAGTAAACGAAACCTCTGTTTCGTTTATTTGTGCGGCCGTTTAAAGAGATATAAAAATATGTGGAACGGAGGTGGGTTTATATAGGGGTAGAATAGATACCTCCAAACCCTAATTTTAATTAAGGAAATCACTAATAAACAAAATTTAATCTAATTAAATTTATGGAACCACTTTATGGTTGATGCACCACAGATCACAGATACTACTCGTCGAGCATCTCCATGAGGTGCTCGTCGAGTATCTGTTGAAGGCCAAAGAGACACATAAATCAGATAGTCTTTGGGAGACTATCTGCTCGCCGAGTATCTCTCCAAGATGCTCGTCGAGAACCAATCCAACATGCTCGTCGAGAACCTATCCAACACGCTCGTCGAGAACCTATCCAACGTGCTCGTCGAGAACCTATCCAACGTGCTCGTCGAGAACCTCTCGACGGCCAAAGAGACACATATATCAGATAGTCTTTGGGAGACTATCTGCTCGTCGAGTATCTCTCCAAGATGCTCGTCGAGTACCTAACGACAGTTAAAGAGATACGTATAACAGATAGTCTCTGGGAGACTATCTGCTCAATTCATCCAAAATATAACATTCAAAAAGAAATCAACTGAATATCAAAGTACCAAAATAACCTTCAGAAATAGAGGGTTATTACAATACTACCCCCTTAAGAAAAAGTTTCGACCCCGAAACTTGGCTAAAAGAACGACAAGAACGACAAGAATCAAATACAAAAATAGGGGTTATTACATCACTCACCCCTCAAGAAAAGTTTCGACCCGAAACTAAGCTGAAAATAACTCAGGGAAACGACTATGCATATAAGCTTCAGTCTCCCAAGTTTCCCAAGTCACCTGCTCGGAACCGGTCTTGGACCATTGAACTCTGACGAGTGGAACATTCTTATGACGTAACTGCTTGACCCTTTCTTCCAGGATACGAACGGGTTGCTCTTCGTACGTTCCATTCTCCTGAATCTCGATGTCATCATAATTGAGAACATGAGAGTCGTCTGGGACGTATTTCCTTAGCAACGATACATGGAAGACATTATGCACCGGGTGCGCTGATGGCGGTAATGCTAGACGATAAGCCAACGATCCAACTCTATCAAGAATTTCGAACGGTCCAACGTAGCGAGGGTTAAGCTTCCCACGCTTGCCGAACCTGAACACTCCCTTCGATGGAGATACACGGACGAATACCTTGTCGCCGACTATAAACTCAACATCTCTCCTCTTCAAATCTGCATAGGACTTCTGTCTGCTCTGGGCTGTGAGCATCCTCTGTCTGATTAATGCGACATCTGTGGCAGTCCTTTCTACTAGCTCAGGACCCAACAAGATCTTGTCAGCATTCTCATCCCAACAGATAGGCGATCTGCACTTCCGACCATACAAGGCTTCGAATGGAGCCATCTTGATGGTTGCATGCCAACTGTTGTTGTAGGTGAATTCTATCAGACTTAAGCTACTTTCCCAACTGGATGTTCGATCTAGGACACAAGCTCTCAACATGTCTTCAAGAGTCTGAATCGTCCTTTCTGACTGACCATCTGTTTGTGGATGAAAAGCAGTACTAAACCTCAGCTCGGTTCCCATGGCCTTATGCAATTCTTTCGAGAACCTTGACATGAAACGACCATCACGATCAGAGATTATGGTCTTAGGAGTACCGTGAAGACGCACAATCTCCTGCAGGAATACTTCGGCCAACTTTTGAGTTCCCCAAGTCGACTTGATGGCGACAAAATGAGCACTCTTAGTAAGCCTATCAATAACCACCCCGATAGCGTCTTTCTGCCCTTGAGTCTTAGGCAGTCCAGTAACGAAGTCCATAGCAATGTCTTCCCACTTCCATACTGGTACCGGAAGAGGTTGCATCTCTCCACCTGGCCTACGATGTTCAATCTTTACCCTTTGGCAAGTCAAACACCTTGACACGAACTCTGCAACATCCCATTTCATGTTCGTCCACCAGAAGTTCCTCTTCAAGTCTTTGTACATCTTACTTGATCCTGGATGTACCGAATATGCTGAAGAATGAGCTTCCTTCATGATCAGTTGACGCACTTCTGCTACGTCAGGCACACAAATACGGTTCTGAAACCAAAGTGATCCATCATCCTGTATCACGAAACCAGGTACTTTCCCATCATGGACATCACTGCAAAGTTTGACCAAGACTAGATCATCCACTTGTTTCTCTCTAATCTGCTCTAGCAAGGTTGACTGCACTTCCAGCATGTTCAAGTGCCCTTGATGACGATCGAACAACACTTCAGTCTCACTTCTCAATAGTTCACGTTGCGATTCCGGCTGAGCAGTGAGCAAAGCTATAGCCGTTTCATGGTTTGGCTTCCTACTCAAAGCATCGGCTACAACGTTAGCCTTTCCTGGATGGTAGAGTAACTCGATATCATAATCCTTGATCAACTCCAACCATCGACGTTGTCTCATATTCAACTCCTTCTGAGTGAACACATATTTCAAGCTCTTATGGTCAGTGAATATCTGGCAACGCACACCATAGAGATAGTGTCTCCAGATCTTAAGAGCGAACACCACAGCTGCTAACTCGAGGTCATGGGTAGGGTAGTTTGCTTCATATGGCTTTAGCTGTCGAGAAGCATATGCTATGGCTTTCCCATTCTGCATGAGTACGCATCCCAAACCTTGTTTCGAGGCATCACTGTAAACCACATAACCATTTGTGCCCTCTGGCAGAGCTAACACTGGTGCAGATGTCAAACACTTTTTCAGCTTCTGAAAACTGGTCTCACAAGCTTCACTCCAGATAAATTTCTTGTGAACCTTGCGCAATAGAGCGGTCATAGGTAAGGCGATCTTTGAAAATCCCTCGACAAACCGTCTGTAGTAGCCCGCAAGTCCCAAGAAACTACGAACTTCTTTCACATTCTGAGGCTGTTTCCAGTTAGCAACCGCTTCGATCTTCTGAGGATCAACCATCACACCATTCTCGTTAATCACGTGACCCAAGAAGGCAACTTCCTTCAACCAGAAATCACATTTGGACAACTTGGCGTACAACTGGTTTTCCCGAAGAACTGATAAGACAATGCGAAGGTGGTCTTCATGAGTATGCCTGTCTGGAGAGTAGACCAGGATGTCGTCAATGAACACCACAACAAACTTGTCAAGATACTGCTGGAAACATCTATGCATCAGGTCCATGAACACAGCAGGGGCATTAGTTAGTCCGAATGGCATAACTACAAACTCGTAGTGGCCATAACGTGTCCGGAATGCAGTTCTCGGAATATCCTCCTCTCGAACCCTGAGCTGGTGGTAACCTGATCTCAGATCGATTTTGGAGAAGACTTTAGCACCCTGTAACTGGTCTAGGAGATCATCAATTCTAGGCAAAGGATACTTGTTCTTGATGGTGACTTTGTTTAGCTCGCGATAATCAATGCAAAGCCTAAACGATCCATCCTTCTTCTTGACAAACAAGACGGGAGCACCCCAAGGCGATGCACTTGGTCGAATATAGCCTTTCTCAAGCAACTCTTCAAGCTGCTTCTTCATCTCTTGCATCTTTATTGGAGCCATACGGTAGGGTGCCTTAGAGAATGGCACCGTCCCGGGTTCCAACTCAATAGTAAACTCCACGTCACGATTCGGGGGTAGACCTGGGATTTCTTCCGGAAAGACATCCGCAAATTCTCGCACAATAGGAATGTCGTGAACCAAAACTTCACCTTTCCTGGGCGCATCTAAATAGCACAAATACCCGACACAACCTTGTCGCAGTAGCTTAAACGCTGCCATAGCATTAATTAAGTTCCCGTTATCGGAGTCATTCCGACCTTTGAACTTACACACATGATGGCCCCCAGATGAAACTGTCACTGTCCTCGTACAAAAGTCAATCACCGCCGCATGACGTGTCAGCCAATCCATCCCGAGAATAATGTCGTATGGAGCCATGGCAATGCAGATTAAATCAGCTTCGAATTCCCGACCTTGGAGTGTCACTGGGAATCTTGACAACTGTCTAGTTCCTATTAACTGTTCTCCATTGGGAAGATTTACTACGAATGGTTCGCATGTATCTCACATGTCAGATTGGAATTTCATCACACACATATTATTACGATTTTGCAATAACTACATGCAAAAGTCATAACTTATGTGACTTGTGATTCTATAAATTCAAATCATGATAGAGAACAAATAAGGATGAGAAATATAGAACGGAAGGATCTGATCTTCCTATATTTCAAGTGGAATAGAACCATCATCACACGGGCGGGCAGAAGTTTTCAAGACATTTTAAGGGGATTTGGTAGGACAAAAATTCTTAAGTTTAAATAATTATTTATTCAAAATAATATTTTACAAAAACATCATGACGTATTAAAAATATTTTGGAAGAATATTTAAAATACGTTTTTAAAAAGTTTAGCTCTGATACCATAATTGTAACACCCCCAAATTACCTTGGGAATATTACCGCCAGTAACCCCGAATCATCGACCCGAAGTTACTAAGGCTTAGAACATTAAATGTAAAAACAAATACTCAATGTATTAATAATAAATAATTGTCTTACAATGCAAAACCAAATCCCAAAAATAATAATATAGTGGAAGACTTAATCATAAACAGATCGTAACCTTGTTGAAACTGAAACAAACAAAATCTTCAACTGCCCTGCGCCCGAAATCTTCAATCCTTGAAGCTACCACCTGATGTGCCGTAAAGAGACGGATGACACCAGCCAACCATAAGGAAAAAAAATAGTGGTTGGTTAGTCGAGAGACTATGCAGTGGGATTTATGTGATGCTCTATGTAGTCGTATCTAGTTAAACCTAACGGTTTCTCGAATAAAAAGCCGATAACCGAGGCAACTCCGACACTTCCACGGAATAAGGAAGAGATATAATAATATATATATATATATGTATATATAACAAGAGAAGACTCCAAAAAGTTGAGTCTTATGGGAAGATATTAATATAATATTAATATAATAACTGTGTGGGAACATTTTATATAATTCAAGCAATAGGTTTTGAAATCACCCCCATGAATAATTGGGTCAACGACCAACCTCACCGCATACGTGTTGTGCGAATTCAGATCGGAAAGATGACTTACTTACCCAGGAGGCCAGACAATTTTCCAAGTTGTACTAATTGTCCGGAATACATTAATTATGCACAAAAGTGCTTATCTTTCGTACTTCCAAAACGATTTACGTTGAAGCTTTTAATGATGTCTCGCAATGAGAACAAGGGAATAATCCCGATAATCGGCACCAGCTGTGTGCACCACCCTCATATAAGGATAAGGGTATGATCATGACCAAAAAGGCTATTAGGGCAAAATCCTCCTAATACCAGTTATAAAGAAACCACTAGACCTCGCGAGGTACATAGTGTTCCTACGAATACTCGTTCTAACTATATAGTATATATATCCACAACAATCCACAACAAGTCCATCTATCACCCTAAGGTAATAATATAAATATCATCATATATATAGTATATCCACTATATGCATACAACCTAAATAACATTTATTTTAGGTTATTAAAGTTCCCAACACACAAGAGAATAATATTTTATCCCAACTTAATATAACAACCGATTCATTGTTAATTAAGACAAATATGGAATAAAAGCAAATAGATAAGCAAGAGCGAACCGCCACTTGCCTTAATTACGGGAATTGATCGGGATCTAAGATGGAGTTTGGAGCCTTGTCAACGAACTCGATCTTCACGAATTTCGATCCAACGCGATACCGAAGAAAAATCAATAAATTACCATTAATAATTTATTCCGATACGAATTTTCTAATAAGTTTGTATCATTGATTAACTAGATGGTATCTCTAAGTATGTTATTAAACACTATATAATATATACTATACAGTCTTTCGTAAAATATATATTATCTATTAATAGTGATTAATAAGATGATTAATGTATATAACTATGCACTTTAAGTAATCAACATGATTAAGTAGTAAATGTGTATACTCTCTGAACGAAGCAGTATATATGATTAAGCAATACATGTATATACTTTTCTGAACGAATCAACACCTCTGTAGTTAACTATGTATATATAAGGAAACGTGGGTCTTTCAACCAGAACGTAACAGGGAAACGCACTCGGCAACTCACCGGAGGTGATGGCGGTGGTCTTGTGGTGGCACGGCAGCGACACGATGGCGATGGATAGGGCTGGGAACGGAACCGGAAGGGTTAGCACACCAGATCTATATATATACAAACCAAAAACTTTGAAAGCTCGGAGCTTTACCGATGGTTGCCAACGACGGAGGCGGAGCCACGGTGAAGACGACCACTGAACCGACTTCGACGATGCCGTCGACGACTATGATAGCGGACGAACCGGTGGCGCGGAGCGGCTTTCGTCGGCGCTGAAAACAGGGGACGTCGAACTTACCGGGAAGAAAGGAACTCTCGCCGGAAGAGGGAGGGAGGAGCTGCGGTGGTTGGCAAGCGACGACCGAAACAGAGGAGGAAGACGGCTGGGGGAGTAAACGAAACCTCTGTTTCGTTTATTTGTGCGGCCGTTTAAAGAGATATAAAAATATGTGGAACGGAGGTGGGTTTATATAGGGGTAGAATAGATACCTCCAAACCCTAATTTTAATTAAGGAAATCACTAATAAACAAAATTTAATCTAATTAAATTTATGGAACCACTTTATGGTTGATGCACCACAGATCACAGATACTACTCGTCGAGCATCTCCATGAGGTGCTCGTCGAGTATCTGTTGACGGCCAAAGAGACACATAAATCAGATAGTCTTTGGGAGACTATCTGCTCGTCGAGTATCTCTCCAAGATGCTCGTCGAGTACCTAACGACAGTTAAAGAGATACGTATAACAGAAAGTCTCTGGGAGACTATCTGCTCAATTCATCCAAAAGATAACATTCAAAAAGAAATCAACTGAATATCAAAGTACCAAAATAACCTTCAGAAATAGAGGGTTATTACACTTCCTCTACCTTTTCATCAAGTGTCTGTCCACCTCGTATCATGATGACACTTACGTTCTCCCTCGGGGCTGCGATAGTCTGCAATGGTAGCTTTCCCGAATTCTGTTGTTGCAAGTTGTTTACCGCCTCCGCTATTTGTGCGGCCTGTTTCTCTAGAATGCGTATGCTGGACTCGGTTGTTTGAACATGGGCGGTGAAGTGTTTGGTCAAGGACTCGAGCATTTTTTCATAGATGGTTCATCGGATTTCGGTTGATATGGAGAGCAGTACTGGTTTTTGTATGGATATTGTCTATTCTGCGCCCCAGCCGAGTCACCCCATCTAAAACCAGGATGATTGTTACCTCTCGGATTGTAGTTGTTATTCTCTCACTGATTGTAGTTGTTGTTGTTCTCAAACCGAGGTCTAGGAGGTCCGAAACCTCCTACAGCATGTACTTCAACGATGGTTTGTTCCTGGAGTTGTGGGAACATGTCGGTAGGATGGCTCTCGTCCGCACAAATTCCGCATAGTCTCGTAGGTTTCTGATTTCTGATGGCCATGTTCTTGATCATACTTTTTAGTTCAGCTAACTCTTCCATCCGGGCTCTCTAATGCGGATAAATCCAACACTAGCACGCGAACAAGTTCGGTTATAGTATCAAGGTGTCAAACACAGGGACTATGTAGTATCAATTGTTATGCCAACGAATAGACTAATCCAAAGATCACGGAGTGAATAGTTTATGATCAAATTCAAATTAACAAGTAACTCGAGTTATCAATAGAGATACTTCAAAGGCTAGGATCCCCACTATGATATTTCAATAAGCTTAAGACGATATATGGTTAACTTCCAAATTGAATTACGTTTGAAGGACCAACTATCTAATGTCAGCACTACCTCTTCTCAGAAGATAAGTGCATGTGCCTAGATTCGACTAGCCATCACTCTCGTGCAAGGCTATCGTAAACTAGACCCTTTACGCCTCTTAGAGATCAAATGACAAACAAATCAACTTCCGCTCTCGCGCTCCGCATAATCTATTCAATCATCGATCAACTACAATAGTTGAAATTCCACAAGAGAAATTAAATCACTCTCATGCAAATAATTCTCAAGTTCTTCCTAGGGATCTAACATGAATTGACCAAGGCAAACTCAAATGATCAATCCCTAAAATCAAAATCTCCTCTCGGACTCAAATGATAGTAGGACTTCCTATTGCAATAGTATTAGGGCACTAAGCATCCTAGGAGAGAATCAAACTTCATTCAAATGATCAATCAACCAAATAAGAGGACTTTGCAATTGTAGTCCAAGAAAGGCAAACAAGCTCACTAGGACATTTATCTAGAGTTTCGGTTCTAATGCATCTTAATCAAAGTCCACATGCTCAGTTCATTGTTCAAAGCGTGCTCAATCATATCATCCTCATAATGCAATTGAAATATCAACAACAAAAGAATATTAAAAAGATTCACAATCAATACACAATTATAAGAACCCACAAAAGATCAAGCCGGGAAAATTGTCAACTAAATACGCAAAGTACACCAAGCAAATGCGAATAGCAAATAATAACAAGAAAAACAAAAGAAAGATCCAACTAATAAAACAAACTACATGCAATGCAAATCATAGATGCTGTAGAAAACACGTGTTTGATCAGCTATTGTTCGCTGTCACTAAGGTTCATTAAGCCTTAGTTGCGCTTAACAAGGATTCAATTGCGCTTTGAATGCTTGGCTTGCGCTTAACCTATGATGAACTAATAGTAATGAATTTACTAAAGTCCTTAAGTGCGGAAAAGGTTAGACAGACAATAAAGCGCGCTTTAAGTTGTTAAAGCGCACCTATATTTGCACACACAAGAATTTCCAAACGGTGAGAACCCTAAGTCACTAGTTGACTCGGGATAAAACTCACCACTACACTTGTATTGATTAAGAAAGGATTACAATCTCTCGCTTCAACACTTGAAGCTCACTCATAAACACTCTCTTTACAATACTCTGAGTTCAGCTCTGAAGAACAAGAAGGCACTCTCAACACTCTCTGATTACAAACGAAATATCTCTTAAGCTCTCTCTAACTTCCTATATTCTCTCGGTTTGCAATTCCTAGAGTGAATGTAATAGTACTCTATTTATACACAATCCTCAAGCTAAACCTATAACTCAATTATGTAACAAAGAAATACTAAACACAATGCCACCTCATCAACACCGTTTGTAACCGAGGCATTGAGGTTGATAGAGCTAAGATCAAAGTCATTGTAGGGATGCCACCACCTACCTCGGTGAATGGAGTAAGAAGTTTTCTTGGGCATGCAGGCTTCTACAGGCGGTTCATAAAAGATTTTTCTAAAATTGCCAAACCACTAACCAATCTGCTTTTTTACTATTCTATAGTGAAATAGAAGGGAGAAAATTGGATATAAAGAGCAAGATAACACTCTATAATCATATATCATTGTCCACCTCATCATCTACCACTCCCCAACACTTGTCTCACACCCACACAAAGTAAATAGAAGTTCAATCCCCTAGATAGGTAGGATACAAATATAAGCTCGGATTACTTTTGTGGAGCTACAAAAGAAACGCTAATAGGCTCAAAAGGGCTACAAGAAGAGGATAACAATTCAATGGTGTTCAAGGATAATATGGGCTCACGAAAATAATGTCTCAATCAAATGTGATGCATTTTTAGTCCTATATGCAATCTCAAAGAGATTTAGAAGTAAGTTCTAGAGATACAAACAAAGAGAGTTCACCCATGAGAAATAAGAGGACTTTGCAATTGTAGTCCAAGAAAGGCAAACAAGCTCACTAGGACATTTATCTAGAGTTTCGGTTCTAATGCATCTTAATCAAAGTCCACATGTTCAGTTCATTGTTCAAAGCGTGCTCAATCATATCATCCTCATAATGCAATTGAAATATCAACAACAAAAGAATATTAAAAAGATTCACAATCAATACACCATTATAAGAACCCACAAAAGATCAAGCCGGGAAAATTGTCAACTAAATACGCAAAGTACACCAAGCAAATGCGAATAGAAAATAATAACAAGAAAAACAAAAGAAAGATCCAACTAATAAAACAAACTACATGCAATGCAAATCATAGATGCTGTAGAAAACACGTGTTTGATCAGCTATTGTTCGCTGTCACTAAGGTTCATTAAGCCTTAGTTGCGCTTAACAAGGATTCAATTGCGCTTTGAATTCTTGGCTTGCGCTTAACCTATGATGAACTAATAGTAATGAATTTACTAAATTCCTTAAGTGCGGAAAAGGTTAGACAGACAATAAAGCGCGCTTTAAGTTGTTAAAGCGCACCTATATTTGCACACAAAAGAATTTCCAAACGGTGAGAACCCTAAGTCACTAGTTGACTCGGGATAAAACTCACCACTACACTTGTATTGATTAAGAAAGGATTACAATCTCTCGCTTCAACACTTGAAGCTCACTCGTAAACACTCTCTTTACAATACTCTAAGTTCAGCTCTGAAGAACAAGAAGGCACTCTCAACACTCTCTGATTACAAACGAAATATCTCTTAAGCTCTCTCTAACTTCCTATATTCTCTCGGTTTGCAATTCCTAGAGTGAATGTAATAGTACTCTATTTATACACAATCCTCAAGCTAAATCTATAACTCAATTGTGTAACAAACAAATACTAAACACAATGCCACCTCATCAACACCGTTTGTAACCGAGGCATTGAGGTTGATAGAGCTAAGATCAAAGTCATTGTAGGGATGCCACCACCTACCTCGGTGAATGGAGTAAGAAGTTTTCTTGGGCATGCAGGCTTCTACAGGCGGTTCATAAAAGATTTTTCTACAATTGCCAAACCACTAACCAATCTGCTTTTTTACTATTCTATAGTGAAATAGAAGGGAGAAAATTGGATATAAAGAGCAAGATAACACTCTATAATCATATATCATTGTCCACCTCATCATCTACCACTCCCCCACACTTGTCTCACACCCACACAAAGTAAATAGAAGTTCAATCCCCTAGATAGGTAGGATACAAATATAAGCTCGGATTACTTTTGTGGAGCTACAAAAGAAACGCTAATAGGCTCAAAAGGGCTACAAGAAGAGGATAACAATTCAATGGTGGTCAAGGATAATATGGGCTCACGAAAATAATGTCTCAATCAAATGTGATGCATTTTTAGTCCTATATGCAATCTCAAAGAGATTTAGAAGTAAGTTCTAGAGATACAAACAAAGAGAGTTCACCCATGAGAAATAAGAGGACTTTGCAATTGTAGTCCAAGAAAGGCAAACAAGCTCACTAGGACATTTATCTAGCGTTTCGGTTCTAATGCATCTTAATCAAAATCCACATGCTCAGTTCATTGTTCAAAGCGTGCTCAATCATATCATCCTCATAATGCAATTGAAATATCAACAACAAAAGAATATTAAAAAGATTCACAATAAATACACCATTATAAGAACCCACAAAAGATCAAGCCGGGAAAATTGTCAACTAAATACGCAAAGTACACCAAGCAAATGCGAATAGCAAATAATAACAAGAAAAACAAAAGAAAGATCCAACTAATAAAACAAACTACATGCAATGCAAATCATAGATGCTGTACAAAACACGTGTTTGATCAGCTATTGTTCGCTGTCACTAAGGTTCATTAAGCCTTAGTTGCGCTTAACAAGGATTCAATTGCGCTTTGAATGCTTGGCTTGCGCTTAACCTATGATGAACTAATAGTAATGAATTTACTAAAGTCCTTAAGTGCGGAAAAGGTTAGACAGACAATAAAGCGCGCTTTAAGTTGTTAAAGCGTACCTATATTTGCACACACAAGAATTTCCAAACGGTGAGAACCCTAAGTCACTAGTTGACTCGGGATAAAACTCACCACTACACTTGTATTGATTAAGAAAGGATTACAATCTCTCGTTTCAACACTTGAAGCTCACTCGTAAACACTCTCTTTACAATACTCTGAGTTCAGCTCTGAAGAACAAGAAGGCACTCTCAACACTCTCTGATTACAAACGAAATATCTCTTAAGCTCTCTCTAGCTTCCTATATTCTCTCGGTTTGCAATTCCTAGAGTGAATGTAATAGTACTCTATTTATACACAATCCTCAAGCTAAACCTATAACTCAATTGTGTAACAAACAAAGACTAAACACAATGCCACCTCATCAATCCGTGTGCCTTGATCACTTCACCAGAATTAATCAACGGCTTGGAGTGAATTGGTTTTGTTCTTCATGTGTTGATCCACGCCACATAAGCAATCCGTGTGCTTCAAGCTCTAACAAACTCTTGCCACGTTGGCGATCCCTAGAGTGGCGTCCCAAAGAGTGTAAAGTTCTTCTCGCACCTTCCTGTGCACACAACTTGCACTCTCCCGCTTTACCAGCCTTCGTAGCGTGTAGATTTGTTCTTCTGCGCTCTGGCGCACCCTATGCTTCAGTGGAACCTCGTGGTCAACTTTCTTCAACTTCATTCAAGCGCGTCTCTACGCCCTCGAAGCTCGATCACTCTTACTTCTTGGTCTTGAATGGATTTATTAAACACCGTTTGTGAAACTTACTTTCTCCGCTTGGTGTTAAGCGCGACTGTGACCAGTCAAGCGCATCTCTAAGTGACTTAAGCGCATCCTTACAAATATGGAAATGACCTGGAAGGCTTAAAAATACTAAGAGATTAAACATATTAGTTTGTTATCATCAAAACAAAGAGAAATAGATTAAGCTTTAACAAGACGATTAAAGCTCAACTAACAATTTCCCCCTTTTTGATGATGACAAACTGTAAACAGGTAAGCTCATGAATACTTTCTTAAGTGACTAAAATGAAGACAGTAATATCAATTTAATCAAGTATTCAGATTCGGAATTGGATCAAAGTATCTTACCAAGGTACTTAACCATACCAGTTTTCAATTCCCCCTGAATTCAAGCACGATCTCATACTTCCCCCTTAATCAAAGAGGAATGTACCTGTGTTTCCCCCCTTTTGACATCATCGAAAAATTCAAAGCAAAGTCATACGGTAAGAAAAATAGTAGAGTGCGCTTGCTAGCTAAGACGTCACACAAAGCTCAATAGAGAACATTAAGCAACTGAAGTAAAGAAAAGTCACGTTAGTAAGGCTCTCAAAGATATAAAAATCAAATGCATACTTCATTATCATTAATCACAAACTGTCACAAGAAAGGCTGGAACCCTAACGAGCGAATTCATAAAAAACATAAACAAAGCAGAGAGAAAAGAGAGAATCAGCGCTTAAAAGCGCAACCATCACAACATCTCAAGAACTACCACCCCGTTCAGTATCGAACTTCTCATGAACTAGCTTCAACATAGAAGACATAATCTCCACCATCTCACCGAGACGCTTCTCAACCCGCTCCTGATGCGCTTCCATCAAAGCCACTATAACAGACAGATCAACCGAGCTAGAGGAGACCCGAGCGCGAGGGCTCAGCTCCGACCGCGAGCTAGAGTGGGGTTTCTCCTCAGTCTTGGGTAAAAGAATGGGCGACGATGGCGTCGGTGGTAAGAAACGTAGAACATGCATAGTCGGGGAGAGAATTGTCATACAAACCGTCTACTCGAAGCATTTTGCAGATAAGGTGGGGAAAAGGCAGAGGACCGGAAGTAGCAGCGCGACACAGCACCAAGTGGCTCATCATAAGCTGAGCAGTGTTGACTACCTGATTGGAAATTACGGCGGCCATAATGCAACAGTCAGCGATAGTCACCTTATCACTATCATAATCGCGTGGCGTGATGTTGGTGATGATGAAGTGGTGGAGTAAGCGCTTGGAAGGGCAAAGAAGGTCAACTGTGAGTGCACCCTTCGGCACATTGGGGCCAAACACGGTCTTCTTAAGCGCAGTAGCACCAGCTGGCCAATTCTTCTTGTATAGCCGACCAAACCCACTGGACTGCTCTGTCAGCCCTATTGCCTTTGCCAGATCTTTAACCCTAAAGCTTTCCTTAGCATTCCCTTTCCAAGTGAAGGTCACCGAGCTGTATTCAGGATTGGGCGGTGAGTACTCTAGAGTGGCATAGAATTGATAGACCATCGCGTTGTTGCAGCGCGCTGGTTCCGTCTCGAGCGTATCCCACCCTTGAAAGCTTAACCACGTGGCAAAGCGAGCAACATGAGAGGAGTCTTGAAGGCCGGTGAGCAAGTCGGGAGTCACTATCTCCGGAAACAAAAAGGAGCGCTTCTGCACACCCTGAGGAATGAGAGGAAAGTCAGTCAAACCTATTACCTTGGTGCGCTTTGATCTTGTTGAAGCGCCAACCGGTTTCGGCTCAGGGGGAGGAGACTCATGCTCGGAACCATCGGAGGATTCAACATCCTCTGAGACAACTGGTGGAGGAGCAACTGCCTTGCGCTTTTTACCTTTTCTGTGAAGCGCATCACTCTATCTATCCGGCTTCTGAGACTGGAGAGGAAGAGGAGACTGAGCGCTAGATCTGGGAAGGAGCTGGAACTCTTCATCGGCGTCAGAGTCAGAGGGGATACTGGCCAAGAGCTCCTTAGGTGACTGGAGGGATTGCGCTGGAGGCCTGATTTTAGAGCCAGGGTGAGAGGGAGTATCTATACTGAGAATCCCTTTACCTTTAGTCGGTGTGGTGTGAGAGGTCTCGGTCTGAAGTCTTCCAAGCTCTTGAACCGGATCATATCCAGCGAGCTCTAGATCTGAAGCAAGCAAATCCAAGTCTACAGGAGGATCATGTGAGAATTTGGGTTTTGAGGGGTTGTCTGTGTGAGGAGATGGGTCATCGGTGATGGTTAGATCAATGGGAGGAGATGGTGATTTATGAGCTGGGGACGTAGTAGGTGGTGGTGGTTGAGATGCCGCTTTAGTGGAGGGGGATGTTACCTCATGAGATACTGGGGTATGGTGTGAGGCAGGCTGTGTTGAGGATGAAGCTTGGACGATGGATTGGATTTTTGCAAGTGTTTCAGGGTCAAGGTCTGGAAGTGCGCTCAGAACTTTGTCCATGGTGGCGTGTGTAAGTAAAAATGGAGAAAGAGGGTAGGAGAAGAGAGTAAAGGTAGGAGATAAAAGATGGTAAGGTACGATAGGAAGAAGAATACCTCATATATATATCTCTTTCAACAATTCTGGAGCCGCTTCAAGGACCAATCAAATAAAAGAGCCGTTGCCCAACCAACGGTCCAATAAAATCGCCTGAATCCGCACTAGGCCTGCGCATAGCCTCCAACAGCTAGAAATACGACCGTTACACTGCAAAGTAGCCGTTACATCTCTCGAGCGGCACGCTGATTAGATCAAAAGGCATTTCTTCAACGTTAAGCAAACCCAACTCGGAAGGAATTCCACCCTGATGCGCTGCAAAGCGCGATGCACTATAACACTTATATGCGCTAAACACTGAAGGGCATGCCGAATCACCTTTGAATGCTAAAACCGAAGAAGCATAACACTGATTGAGATGAGTAGATGTAAGAGTGTGATGTCCAGTTCAATTCTCAAACTACAATGTAAAGAAATTCATGAATAGGAAGATGCACATTTCATAAAAGGGACATTAGAGCATTCAATTACTCAAGTTGATGTGGAAGTATGTGCATATACATGTAGCATGGTAATTTAGGCTTTATGTCACCAAATGAATACTTCTCTAATGTAGAGCTTAATAAAGAACGAGAGAAGCGTTACATCTAGTCAGGCTAGGGACACCTATGCAATGGATCATTTCTTAGGCATGTAATATGGGTAGAAGACGATCACCATTGTCACAGTTTTGGCAAAGAAGAGCATGCATGGACTAGGATTATATCAAATCGAGCCAAACAAGTCAGACAAGTTCAATACTAATTCATTTCAATGATCAACTAAAAGCATGAAAGACTCAAAGCTATCAAGCGCAAGCGACCATAGTTCGTACCTTGATACTAAGCTCGCTAGTTCTAGTCAAATAGAGGAATACTTACAGTTCCATTGCCTCGAAGCTAATGGAGTCAAACAAGGCCAAGCTGAACCCTGAGGTTTAGGAATACCTGACGATTAAGCGCCTTAGTGAAGATATCTGCCAATTGCCCTTCTGAAGATACTTGAATAAGCTCAATATGCTTGCGCTCCACATGGTCTCGTAGAAAGTGATGTCTTACGTCAATGTGCTTCGTTCTTGTATGATGGACATGATTCTTCGAAACACATATAGCGATAGTATTATCACAAAATATAGATATAGTGTCAAGAGTAATACCATAGTCAACGAGTTGTTGCTTTATCCACAACACTTGAGCGCAACATTGCGCTGCAGCTATGTATTCGGCCTCAGTCGTTGAAAGCGCTGTACAGTTTTGTTTCTTGGATCCCCAGGAGACTAAGCAGGGGCCAAGGAACTGTGCCATACCACTAGTGCTCTTTCTATCAACCAAGTAACCTGCATAATCTGCATCGGTATAGCCAACAAGAGAAAGACCGCCCCCTTTGGAGTACCAAAGGCAAAGATCGCCAGACCCTTTTAAATACCTGAAGATGCGCTTTACATGAGCAAGGTGAGAAGCGCGAGGGTCTGACTGTGATCGAGCGCATAAACTACCGGCAAAAACGATATCGGGATGTGCAGCAGTTAAATACATTAAGGAACCTATCATACCTCGATACATGGTTTCATCTACATTCTCAGCCATTAGATCTTTGTCCAGTTTTGTAGTAGTTGAGAGAGGAGTAGGACAAGGTTTAGAGTTCTCCATTTGATACTTCTTAAGCAACTCTTTGATGTATTTCTTCTGGTGAATCTCAATGCCTTCATCCATTTGGTTGACTTGAAGCCCTAGAAAATACTTGAGCTCACCAATCATGCTCATGCTGAACTTGAGGCTCATGGTGTTCCTAAAGTCTTCTACAAGCTGCAAGTTAGTAGAACCAAATATAATATCATCAACATAAATTTGAACAATGAGAATATCACCTTTCACTTCCCTTATGAAGAGGGTTTTGTCCACCATACCTCTCTTGTAGTCATTTGCCAACAAGTACTTAGATAGACAGTCATACCAAGCGCGAGGGGCTTGCTTTAGTCCATATAGCTCTTTGTCAAGAAAGTACACGTGGTCTGGATAAGCTGGATCTTCAAATCCTGGTGGTTGCTTGACATAGACCTCCTCATTAAGCTTACCATTGAGGAAGGTTGTCTTCACATCCATTTGAAATAGCTTGAATCCTTTGTGTGTTGCGTAAGCTATCAACAGTGGAATTGCCTCTAGACGAGCTACTGGTGCGTACGTTTCATCGTAGTCAATGCCCTCTTGTTGATTGTAACCCTGTGCAACAAGACGCGCTTTGTTTCGTACCACCACTCCACTATTATCCAGCTTGTTTCTGTATACCCAGCGCGTACCAATAATGCTTCTATCACCTGGCCGGGGTACTAGACGCCAAACTTGGTTGCGCTTGAACTCCTCTAACTCTTCTTGCATGGTTATTATCCAATCTGGATCTTGAAGCACAACTTGTATGGACTTGGGTTCCTTTTTCATACTGAGATATGATAGCAGAAACTGGATGAGAGTTCATCTGTTGATAATCGCGCACGGTGACCTCTGTATTGTCTGGTAGCTTCATCGTTGTTGTTTTGGACAAGCTTTCACTACCACCAGAAAGGCCACTTGGTCCCGCTTGAGGACTTCCAGGTTGTGCTTCACCATTGCTAGGTCCCGCTTGAGAGCTAGAAGGGGTAGAAGAAGTAACAGAGGGAGTTACCTGACCTGGAGAAAGAGGTGAAGGAGGAGCAAGAACGTCAATGGATGGGCCACTTTCATGATCTTCATTCTGAGTATTGTCCTCTGGAGTTGCTTCTTCACTGGGAATGCAGGCTTCTGTGGCCAAGGGATGAGAAGCGCATCTTCCACTATCATCATCGTCACTTTCCATACCTGAAGAAGGGATAGAAGGTTGCGCTTGAGGACTGGGAAGAAAAGCTGGAAGTAGATCATGACTGGAGAATGGATCATCGTTGATTTCTGGAACACTTTCAAGCCCTCCTTCATTGAATTTCACATGGATGCTATCTTCTTCCCTCTGAGTTCTCAGATTGAGTACTCTATATCCTTGACTAGTAGGTGCATATCCAAGGAAGATAGCCTCGTCATTCCTAGCATCAAATTTATCCAAAAGATCTCTCCCATTGTTATGGATGTAACACTTGCAACCAAACACCCTTAGGTGAGAGATATTTGGTGTATGCCCTTTAAGCAGTTCATAGGGAGTTTTCTCAAGAATAGGCCTTAAGAAGGCACGGTTAGTTATATAACATGCAGTGCTCACAGCTTGAGCCCAATAGTGTGAAGCGACACCACTAGAGATTAGCATTGTACGTGCCATCTCTTGGAGTGTCCTATTCTTGCGCTCAACCACACCATTTTGCTCAGGGGTTCTAGGAGTAGAAAAATTATGATCTATACCCCTATCTTCACAAAATGATAGGAACTCATCATTCTTGAATTCAGTTCCATTGTCAGAACGAATTGAACAAATGGGGAGCCCTAGCTTCTTTTCCAGTAAAAGCGCAAGAGCTTGAAACTTTGCAAAGGTTTCACTCTTGTGTTT
Source organism: Phyllobates terribilis (assembly GCF_046119375.1). NCBI lineage: Eukaryota > Metazoa > Chordata > Amphibia > Anura > Dendrobatidae > Phyllobates > Phyllobates terribilis. The sequence continues at coordinate 21,506 of NW_027367857.1, forward strand.
CAAGAAAAGAGTCCAGGTATAGCGAGAATAATCATCAACTATTACAAAAATATAGCGATTACCTCCTTTACTCTGCGTTCGTAGTGGTCCACATAAGTCCATGTAGAGAAGCTCAAGGGGAGCTTTAGTCTGCACTACCTTGATAGAGGGAAAGGAGCTATGAGTCGCTTTAGCTTTTGAGCAGTCTGAGCACGAAGTCATGGATTCAACCTTGATGTGAGGAAGACCACGAACCAGATCTTTGGACTGAAGCTTGTTGAGTAGATGTAGACTTGCGTGTCCCATTCTCTTGTGCCAAAGATTTGTCGTTTCAGTGAGTGTAGCTAGACAAAGGTTGCGCTTAGGAGAGAAGGAGTGGTCGAAGAGGTAAGTGTTGTCTATGCGCTTTCCCTTAAGAAGCACCTCTTGTTAAGGACTGACCACTGCACACTCAGTTGTACTAAACCATACCTTATTACCTCCTTGGTCGCATAGTTGTGCTACATTCAGTAGATTAAACCAAAGGTTCTCTACTAAGTTTACATATCCTATCTGAATAGCTTTGTTGAGATGCGCTTGTCCTTTAGCAATGATCTTCCCTTGCTTTTTGTCACCGAAGGAGACGCTGCCTCCTTCCTTAGCTTGGAATGAAAGTAGTAACTGTGGATCACCCGTCATATGGCACGAGCAACCGATGTCGATATACCACCTACATTTCATCCCAACCTGCAAAAATAGAGATCAAGATTTGATCTCCCATCGAAGCTTGCGCTTCGTGGGAATATTAGACATAAATATTTCTGAGCTATTTTTTTGGACTGGCTCATAATAGCTAGGATCGTTCAGATCTAACACAATGTGAGGTCGCGCTGGACGAAGCGCACCTTTGTGTCTAGAAGCGCAACCGTGCTCAACAGAGGACTGTTGAATACGTGTACGCTTGCCCTTATTTTTAGCCATTGGCTTATAGGGCTTACTCTTAAGGACCTTCAAGTCCTTGCACTCACGCTTGTCATGTCCATTTTGACCACAAAAGGTACAGTAATGGTTACCTCTCACATAACCATACTTGCCCTTTCCCGGTCTAAATGGTTCTTTCTTTTGCAAGACGGGAGGCTGAGTTAGGGTAAGCGCTTGTTTCTTATACAAATGATGCGCTTTTCCCCCACGAAACCACTCTTTGGTTTCTGAAGGTTGTTCCTCAAGTACCTTAATCCTTCTCTTCAAATGAGAGTTTTCACTCTTGTAGGCAGTTAGGTCTTGTTCAAGTGATTTGATCTTAGAAGATAATTCACTTGCTTGAGGAGGAATGGAGGAAGAGGAAGATTCCTGGGGGTCATAACCCAATCCAGGTCTAGCTTTAACAAAGCCTGCTTGAGGAACAGACTTTGTTTCCACTAACTTAGTAAGAACATCAAGCTTTGATATGATCTGATCAAGCTTAACATCGTTAGTTGAGACAGAGTTACTTTCCAACCCTTTACCATGACAAAGTTCACAAGATTTAGAGAGGAGTGTGGTTTTGTCATGTAAATGTTTGGAAAGCTCAACCAGTTCTTCCTTAGCATTATCTAGTTCAACAAGCCGTGCTCTAGCATCAGTTGCTAGAGACTTATGTTGAACCATAAACTCTTTTAGAAGGAGGATAAGATTGCGCTTGGGAAGAATGTCAAGGTTCAGATCATTTACCTCAATCTCAGAGCCAGAGTCTGAGTCAGATGCGGCGCCAGCCATTAAGCACAAGTCAGGTTGCGCTCCATCTTCCGAATCGTCATCAGATTCTCCCCAAAGTGTGACGAACGCTTGTTTGGGGGGCTGTTTTGAGCTTGATCCTGGATTCACTTTTGGATGAGGACACGCTTTTGCAAGGTGACCTTTCTCATTGCAGTTGAAACAAGTGAAATCCTTGAGGTCGCGCTGCTTATAGGTAGAGTCGCGCTTATGACCGCCTTGTTTCTTGAAAAACTTTTTCACGAGCTTGGTCATCATAGCAACGTCCCTATCATCGTCGTCTTCTCCTTCATCATCATTTTCAAGCTTTTGGAGAACACGAGATAATTTGAGCGCCATCCCTTTGTTCTCTCGTTCTGATTGCTTTTCCTCATTGTTCTTGATTTCCTACACTTTAAATTTCCCTACAAGAACAGAGATAGGCAATTCTCGAGTTTCCTTGGACTGAAGAAGAATTTGCTTGAGGGTTGTATACTTTGAGTTCACTCCATGAATGAACTCCATAGAATACTCCCAAGCTTTCTTCTCCATTCCAGCAGAAAGCATCTTGTCATACAGGATTTGACACCGAGAATGATAATCAGAGACGAGCTCATTTTCCCCCATTCGAATGGAGCAAAATTCGCGATTAAGCTCAAAGATACGGTTGTCCTTCATATCATCACTACCTGAGTGCATGTTTATAATGGCTTTCCACATGGCTTGGGCAGTGGGGAGGGACATTACCTTGTCTATATCTTTCCTTGAAAGAGCATTAAGAATGAGCTGTCGCGCTTTAGCATTCTTCTCCATAAGTTGGTACTTTTTTGCTTCCCATTTTGAGTCATCCGTTTCGGAGATATTCTCATCACCTTTGTCAATAATCTTCCATCACTGGTAGTCCGTCTGCTGGATGTAGTTCTTCGTCATAGTGAGCCACCATTCGAGTTCGCCTTCAACAAGGACATGGGGCTTGGCGAGAGAAATACCGAGGTTGAAACTGGCCATTGTTCTAGACTTGAGAATCCTTTTGAACCTGTAAAAGGATTAGTGCAAATAGCTAACCTGTAGCTCTGATACCAATTGTAGAAAACACGTGTTTGATCAGCTATTGTTCGTTGTCACTAAGGCTCATTAAGCCTTAGTTGCGCTTAACAAGGATTCAATTGCGCTTTGAATGCTTGGCTTGCGCTTAACCTATGATGAACTAATAGTAATGAATTTACTAAAGTCCTTAAGTGCGGAAAAGGTTAGACAGACAATAAAGCGCGCTTTAAGTTGTTAAAGCGCACCTATATTTGCACACACAAGAATTTCCAAACGGTGAGAACCCTAAGTCACTAGTTGACTCGGGATAAAACTCACCACTACACTTGTATTGATTAAGAAAGGATTACAATCTCTCGCTTCAACACTTGAAGCTCACTCGTAAACCCTCTCTTTACAATACTCTGAGTTCAGCTCTGAAGAACAAGAAGGCACTCTCAACACTCTCTGATTACAAACAAAATATCTCTTAAGCTCTCTCTAGCTTCCTATATTCTCTCGGTTTGCAAGTCCTAGAGTGAATGTAATAGCACTCTATTTATACACAATCCTCAAGCTAAACCTATAACTCAATTGTGTAACAAACAAAGACTAAACACAATGCCACCTCATCAATCCGTGTGCCTTGATCACTTCACCAGAATGAATCAACGGCTTGGAGTGAATTGGTTTTGTTCTTCATGTGTTGATCCACGCCACATAAGAAATTCGTGTGCTTCAAGCTCTAACAAACTCTTGCCACGCTGGCGATCACTGGAGTGGCGTCCCAAAGAGTGTAAAGTTCTTCTCGCACCTTCCTGTGCACACAACTTGCACTCTCCCGCTTTAACAGCCTTCGTAGCGTGTAGATTTGTTCTTCTGCGCTCTGGCGCCCCTAAGCTTCAGTGGAACCTCGTGGTCAACTTTCTTCAACTTCATTCAAGCGCGTCTCTACGCCCTCGAAGCTCGATCACTCTTACTTCTTGGTCTTGAATGGATTTATTAAACACCGTTTGTGAAACTTACTTTCTCCGCTTGGTGTTAAGCGCGACTGTGACCAGTCAAGCGCATCTCTAAGTGACTTAAGCGCATCCTTACAAATATGGCAATGACCTGGAAGGCTTAAAAATACTAAGAGATTAAACATATTAGTTTGTTATCATCAAAACAAAGAGAAATAGATTAAGCTTTAACAAGACGATTAAAGCTCAACTAACAGATGCTCCCCCAAACTTAAAACCGACATTGTCCCAATATAAAACGTAAGAGGAACACTCACGATGGAACTACCCTTGCGGAGATCAAGGAGGACCCGAATGCCCCATGTATGTGCGAAGCTGGTCAATCTTGTCTTCAATTGCGGAAACACGGGTGCCCACCAAATCAACCTTGCCATCGATCAGGGAGACCTGGGTGCGTAGAGAAGAGAACTGATCGGTCATGTTGTGATGCAAGGAGCTAAGCAAGGCGTGCACATCAGGAGCACTAGCACGTAAACCCGAGGAGGAGGGGGCAGAAGCAACATCGGCATGCCTCGCAGCAGCATCAGCCTCCATAGGATCAGCATCCGTAGGTGGACCACTCTGTAGAGATGCATGTGTCGGGTCGGAAGGCCAAGGGACAAGATGCCAGTTGGAGCGTCGAAGAAGAGAAACGCGGTCGGGACATGGAAGGCGGAGAAGCTGCGTGGACGAAGGAAACGCCCAATACCAACTAGACTGGTAAAAGTGGAGCAACCTTATGTTGCGGAATAGCAGAAGGCCAATGGACGGGGGATGGAGAAAATCAGGACGCCGGTGTAGTACAACCCTGAAGTGGCGGGCGAGATGAGTGACCAAACCACCTACAGCGATCACCCCGGATGGTCTATTACCCACAACACTCAAGTCGTTCATCAAGAAGGCAGAGGAGTGAATGGGACGACCGAGCAACGCGGCGCATAAAACAATAACCTCTTTCTTGGTAGCATTGTTCTCACCACCATCGCCGCGGGCAAATATAGTGTGGGCCATAAACCGGTGAAACACACGAAGCGCGGGGTTGGTGATGCTGGAAGCCTTGGTTGTCGTAGGAGAATAATCACCAGACCCTATTTCCCGCCAGAACAACGTGGGGCTGCAGAAATCAACGCGGGACTCGCCCCTAGGAGTGCGGGAATCAGTCACAACCGGAAACCAAATATCCCACTAACCTCAGCTAAAGTAAGCGCACGATCAACATTCCCAAGCCGAAATGTGCAAAGCCCCGCCTCACAGTCAGGACCTTGCAAAATCTGAGGTTCAAGGGTACTCAGAAACTCAAGCGTGAGACCTGTATATGTAGGTTCCTGAAGCTGAAGGAAATCCGTCCACCCTAGACGCTCGGCAAGCCACTCAACATCGGTCCGTATCCCCAAGGTATCAAGCAACTCAAAGTCTAAATAACGAGTCGGGACCAAGTTCCGCGTCTTGATACGCTCAAATGCCTGGACGTGTTCGTCCTTGAGAAAATGAATGTCGTAAGATGCAGGAGAATCGTCACGCGGTGGGGGGACGGAATACGAGAAGAAGAAGAAGGAGTCGGTCGTTTCTTGCGTTTAGGACCCATAAAAGCACCTGCAATAAGAATAAGAAATACAACACCAATGCAAGAGAGAGCAATGTCACACAAGTGTGTAGAATACTCTCGCCAAGGGCCTAATCAACGATCGCGCATGAATAATCCCGCCATGGGCCTAATAAAGACAATCTAGCATGAATCCCGCCAAGGGCCTAATAAAGACAATCTAGCATGAATCCCGCCAAGGGCCTAAGCAACAAGCTAACATGAATCCCGCCAAGGGCCTGATCAACAATTCAATTTATTCAATAAGCATTGTGACATCATAAACAAAGAAAAATGACAAAATAGGAAAACTATTAAGCGAATTTCTCAAAAAAATGAAATCAAACAACACTTATAAAAAAAAGAAATGTCAATCTTCATGCTTAACCCTTAATCAAAATTCTCAATCATGATAACAACAATCCAAGCCCTTAAATCATTACAAGAAAACCTAAATCCTCAAATCATCCAACAAAAATAATCTAAATCCTCAAATCACCCAACAAAAAAATAATCTAAATCCTCGAATCATCCAACAAAAATAATCTAAATCCTCAAACTATCCAACAAGAATAAAAGAGGAGTAGAATACCTTAAACCCAAATTATAAAAATTAGGACTAAATTGGTGGAAGAGGATTATAGGCAATTGGGGAATAATGGGAATTGAGATCTAAATTGGTGGTCGAACAGGGCTGAAAGAGGAGTAGAAGAAGGAGCCGGTCGAACAGCGTTGGGAGGCGGCTGCGAAGCGGGACTGCAGACAGTGGAGGTGCGCAAAGGAAGGGCGGAGCTGTGTGGCGTGGAGAGGCGGCGCGCATGAAGGAAGAGCGGGGAGGAGTTGTTGGTGGCTGGGCGACGGCATGGAGAGGAAGAGGCGGAGAGGAAGAGAGGGGAGGAGCTGTTGGTGGCTGGGCGAGGGCGTGGAGAGGAAGAGGCGGAGAGGAGCTATGGGAGAGGTGAATAAAGTAGGGCCGGCGCGCAGGAGGGAAGTAGAAATGGGAGAGGAGAAAAAAAATTATAAATATAAAATTGAACCGGAGGCCGCAGAGTGAGACTCGGCCTGAGACTCGGCCGAGTCGCATACCGAGTCTCACTCTGCAGAGAATCTGGGGGCAGCGCTTAGAGCAGAACTCGGTCCAGGACTCGGCCGAGTCTCAAGCCGAGTTTCAGGTTGCGCAACATTTTTTCGCCAAGCTCATTGGCTCGATTTTTTTTATTGAAATGACATAATACAATACCTAACCCGATGGGTTGCCTCCCACCTAGCGCTTAGTTTAGGTCATTAGCTAGACCATCCGTCATCTTCTAAGAACTCGGATCGAGGAGAGCGACGGAAGAAAACTCCTCAACCGACCTATTGGTGACATACCTCTTAAGCCGTTGTCCATTAGCCTTAAAGACTTCCCCTTTATCGTTGCATAGTTCTATGGCTCCATGAGGAAACACCTTCCGAACTCTAAATGGGCCACTCCACTGAGATTTAAGCTTACCAGGAAAAGGCCTTAATCTCGAATTGAATAGCAAGATAATGTCACCTTCATGAAATTCCTTCGGAATGATGTGAGCGTCATGCCATCTCTTTGTTTTCTCTTTATAGATCTTGGCATTTTCATAAGCACACAACCTCAATTCTTTGAGCTCTTGTAGCTGAAACATCCTCTTCTCACCAGCTACCTTCATATAATAATTGAACAACTTGATTGCCCAATACGCTTTATGCTCAAGTTCCACCGGCAAATGACACGATTTCCCATAGATCAAACGGTAAGGTGTTGTGCAAATGGGGGTATTGAATGCTGTTCTATATGCCCAAAGAGCATCATCGAGCTTCATTGCCCAATCCTTGCGAGATCGAGACACCGTCTTCTCTAATATAGCCTTAATCTCTCTGTTAGAGACCTCAACTTGTCCACTCGTTTGTGGATGATATGGGGTTGCTATCCGATGAGTGACACCATATTTCCTCAACAAGCCCCCAAACTTCTTTTCAATGAAATGAGATCCACTGTCACTAATTATAACTCTTGGAGTGCCAAATCTTGGAAAAATCACCTTGTTAAGGAACTTGGAAACCACTCTAGTGTCGTTTGTCAGTGAAACAATGGCCTCAACCCATTTGGACACATAATCCACCGCCACAAGGATATACTTGTTAGAGCCGGACGGAGGAAAAGGGCCCATGAAGTCGATCCCCCATACATCAAAAATCTCGACCTCCTGAATATTATTAAGAGGCATCTCATTTCTTCTAGAAATATTGTCGGTACGCTGACACGCATCACAAGAAGCAACAAAGCGATGCACATCCTTGAACATAGAAGGCCAATAGAGAGCCGAATTCAGGATCTTGGTGGTGGTCTTCGATGAACTAGCATGTCCTCCACATGGTAGAGAATGACAGTGACAAATAACACTCTCCACCTCGCTCTCAAAAATGCATCTCCTAATAACTCCATCGGAGCATCTCTTGAAAAGATAAGGCTCATCCCAGTAATAATGACGAACATCGGACAAAAACTTCTTCTTCTGGTGAAAAGACATCCCATCGGGAATCTCATTGCACACAATATAGTTCACAAAGTCTGCATACCACGGCACCAAAGAAGATGAAAGTTGAAGGAGCTCTTCGGTTACCTTGAAGAGGTGATCATCCGGAAAGGAATAATCAATGGGAAGCTCCTTTCTAGTACATCCCATCTCTTCTTGCCTCAGCCTAGACAAGTGATCATCTACCAAGTTCTCCATTCCCTTCTTGCCCCTTATTTCCAAGTCAAACTCTTGTAACAAAAGGATTCGGCGAATCATCCTCGGCTTGGACTCTTTCTTGCTCAACAGATATCTTAGAGCAGCATGGTCGGTGTAAACGATTACTTTGGCTCCAACAAGGTAGGATCGGAACTTCTCAAAAGCAAACACAACGGCTAGCAGCTCCTTCTCTGTAGTGCATAATTGACCTGAGCTTCATACAAAGTCTTGATAGCATAGTAGATAGCATGAATTTTCCTATCCTTCCTTTGACCGAGAACAGCTCCCACAGCATAGTCGCTAGCATCACACATGACCTCAAATGGGAGATCCCAATCAGGAGCTTGCATGATGGGCGCCGAGATCAATGCTTCCTTCAACCTGTTAAAAGACTCAAGGCACTCTCCAAAAAAATTGAACTCAACATCTTTTAAAAGGAGATTGGTTAGCGGTTTGGAAATTTTAGAAAAATCTTTTATGAACCGCCTGTAGAAGCCTGCATGCCCAAGAAAACTTCTTACTCCCTTCACCGAGGTAGGTGGTGGCATCCCTTCAATGACTTCGATCTTAGCTCTATCAACCTCAATGCCTCGGTTAGAGACCATGTGGCCAAGGACGATTCCTTCACTTACCATGAAATGGCACTTCTCCCAATTCAGCACTAGGTTAGCTTCCTCACAACGTTGCAAAACCCTGGACAGGTTAGCTAGACAAGCATCGAAAGAAGTACCATATACCAAAAAGTCATCCATAAACACTTCCATGATATCCTCAAAAAAATCAGAGAAAATAGCAGTCATACATCTTTGAAATGTGGTTGGATCATTACATAACCCAAAAGGCATTCTCCTATATGCAAAAGTGCCATAAGGACAAGTGAATGTAGTCTTCTCTTGATCATCGGGATGAATAGGGATTTGGAAGAATCCACTATAACCATCCAAATAACAAAAGTTGGTATGCTTAGCCAACCTCTCAAGCATTTGGTCAATGAAGGGAAGAGGGAAATGATCTTTTCGGGTTGCTTTATTGAGTTTTCTATAGTCAATACACATTCGCCAACCCGTGACAGTTCTAGTGGGAATTAATTCATTTTTCTAATTTCGCACAACAATCATCCCCCCTTTCTTAGGTACAACATGCACAGGACTCACCCAAGGACTATCAGAAACAGAGTAAATAATGCCAGCATCTAACAATTTCATCACTTCCTTCCTAACTACGTCCTTCATGTTTGGGTTAAGTCATCTTTGATGCTCAATAGAAGGCTTGTGATCATCTTCTAGCAAGATTCTATGCATGCACAAAGAAGGATTAATTCCTTTCAAATCATATAACCTATGGCCTTGCTATGCAACTTAAGTTCTCGCAACAATTTTGTAGTTTCATCATCACTCAAGCTAGCATTAACAATCACATGATAAGTGGAATTAGAGCCTAGAAATTCATACCTCAATGAAGACGGTAGAGGCTTCAACTCTACTTTTGGCACAACAAGATTATCCTCTTCAAGCGTGGCGACCAAACCTCTCTGTAGCTCGTCATTTGGTACTTCGGAATGGTCCAAGATTTCCTCGAGAGAATCTCTACTAGTCACCGCCATCACCATTCCTTGAGTTTCCCTGTCAATAATATCTAACCTGCAAAACTCATCCTCAAACCTAGGTTGCTTGATAGCATTAGTGAAACTAAACTCGATTTTCTCCCCACCAATAGAAAATGAAAGTACACCCTCTTTTACATCAATAAGTGTTCCAGCAGTAGCTAAAAAGGGTCTTCCTAATACAATGGGAACGGAAAAATCAGCTTGCATATCAAGAACAATGAAGTCTACGGGCACAAAGAACTTACATACCTGAATGGGAATGTCCTCAAGGATACCTGTAAGAGAGACCGTGGATCTATCAGCCATGAAGAGAGTCATATCCACTGGTTCAAGGTCTCCAAGGTCCAACTTCTTGCAAATGGATAGAGGAATTAAGCTCACACTTGCTCCCAAGTCGCACTACGCATTGTAAGTGCACTTTCCGATCTCAATTGGGACACAAAAACTCCCGGGATTGCCTAGCTTAGGCGGCAACTTATTCTGGACAAGAGCACTACAATCTTGGTTGAGGGACACTTGTTGACATCCTTCAAATTTCCTCTTGTTTGACAAAATCTCCTTTAGGAATTTCACATAAAGTGGCATTTGTTGAAGAGCATCCGTGAATGGTATGTTGATGTAGAGCTTCTTCAAAACATGAAGGAATTTCCCAAATTGTTTTTCAGTTTGAGTCGTGGCTTATCTTTGAGGAAATGGAAGAGGAGGCTTAAATGGAGGAGGTGGAATGTAAGGAGCTTCACTCTCTTCTACTTCTCCTTCATCTTGAGGTTGAGGCGCTTTGGGTTTGGGATCTTCTAACTCTTTACCACTTCTAAGAGCTATAGCATTCAATTGGCCTCTTGGATTTAACTCGGGTTGCCCAGGAAGTTGACCACTTGGCCTTGGAAAATTAGCTGCATGTTGAGCTAATTGTTGCTCTACAATCTTCAAATTCTTTGCTTGAGAACGTACCTCCTCGGTTAGAGTTTTCATGGATGTATCAAGGATTTCTATAGCGGTCTCCCAAGCGGGTCTTTGGGAAGGTTGTGATGATTGTCCTTGGTAAGGAGAAGCTTTGGGTTTAAAACCAGGAGGTGGCCTTTGGTGTGCTTGATTGTTCCCATAAGAGAGGTTGTTGCGATTGCCCCAACCTTGGTTATAGGAGTTAGAGTAAGGATCATTCCTAGGACCTTTGTTAAAGTTGTTCATATAGTTCACCTCTTCTTCTTGGGGAGCATCCCGAGAAGCATAGATTTGGCAAGATGATGTGGTATGATCACCTCCCCCACAAAACTGGCAAACCACATTCGAGACAACTTGAGAGGAACTTTCCTCCTTCTTACCCTGAGACTTTCTCATCTGCAACTTCAACTTCTTAATCTCATGAGCCATAGCTTCCATTCTGGCTTGTTGGCAAATCTCATCATCAACCTCGTAGAGACCACCCGTTCTCTTAGAAGTAGGAAGAGAACGAACATCATTATATTAATGAGTGTGTTGGGAAATTTCCTCAATCTTCTCCCAGGCTTCATCAATATGCATCTTCATGATAGTACCTCCAGATGAGTCATCAATGAGCAGCCTATTGGTATTGTCCACGACATTGTAGAAGGTGTGAAGCAACACCCACTTATCTTGTCCATGGTGAGGACAATACATCAAAAGTTGCTTAAAACGCTCCCAACCTTCATACAGAGATTCCCCATCCTTCATCTGAAATGAACTGATCTGATTCCTCATCTCTGCGGTCTTCTTTGGTGGGAAATACTTGGTTAGGAATGCTTTAGCTAGCTCATCCCATGTATTGATAGTGCCGTGAGGCAAAGCGTTGAACCATGCTTTAGCTCGGTCTCTAAGGGAGAATGAGAAGGTATGCAAATAAAGCGCATCCTCAGAGGCATCATGAATCTTCACCGTATCCATAAGTTCCAAGAAAGTGTTGAGATGTTGGTGAGGATTCTCTGACGGTAGGCCTCCAAATTGATTTTGCTGAACCATATTAATCAGAGATGGATTCAGCTCAAAGTTTCGAGCAGCTACTGGAGGCCGGACCACACCAGATGTGGGTCCTTGGTGACGAGGGAGCACATAGTCATCCAAAGTCAGCGGCGCTGGAGGAATATTTTGCACTTGAAGCTATTCCAGTTGGTGTTGAAGATCCTCCAACTGTTGTTGTTGGCGAGCCATCAACTCATATTGTTCCTCCATCGCTCGGGATCTAGTTTCTCTTTCTCTCTTAACCCTCTATGAAGAGCACGCTCAGGCTCAGGTTCGTAGTCGCGTAGTGTACCACTGCTTAGAGCTCTTCGCATCAGCTAGGAGAACAAATCTGAAACCAAAGACACAAGAAACAAAATTAAAAAGAAAATGAGACTTAATCAATTAGTTGCTCAAATCAACCAATACTAGCCATAGTCCCCGACAACGGCGCCAAAAACTTGATGCGGATAAATCCAACACTCGCAAGCGAACGAGATCGGTTATAGTATCAAGGTGTCGAACACAGGGACTATGTAGTATCAATTGTTATGCCAACAAATAGACTAAGCCAAAGATCACGGAGTGAATAGTTTATGATCAAATTCAAACTAACAAGTAACTCGAGTTATCAATAGAGAAATACTTCCAAGGCTAGGATCCCCACTATGATGTTTCAATAAGCTTAAGACGATATATGGTTAAGTTCCAAATTGAATTACTTTTGAAGGACCAAGTATCTAATGTCAGCACTACCTCTTCTCAGACGATAAGTGCATGTGCCTAGATTCGACTAATAATCACTCTCGTGCAAGGCTATCCTACACTAGACCCTTTACGCCTCTTAGAGATCAAATGACAAACAAATCAACGTCCGCTCTCGCCCTCCGCATAATCTATTCAATCATCGATCAACTACGATAGTTGAAATTCCACAAGAGAAATTAAATCACTCTCATGCAGATAATTCTCAAGTTCTTTCTAGGGATCTAACATGAATTGACCAAGGCAAACTCAAATAATCAATCCCTAAAATCAAAATCTCCTCTCGGACTCAAATGATAGTAGGACTTCCTATTACAATAGTATTAGGGCAATAAGCATCCTAGGAGAGAATTAAACTTCATTCAAATGATCAATCAACCAAATACCATCATAAAAACTCATCTACTTCATCATAGGGTTCACCCAACCATGGAAATTGAAGCTTAGCTAGACATGGAGAAGGAAGAAATCAAATTCATTGTAATAAACAACATATCATTCAACTTCAATCCAATCCAAGTTATCCAATCCACCAGCTTTCTCTTAGGGTTTTTAGATCTCCCAAATGTTTTCTAACCCCCCAAAAAGGTCTACCCAAGAGTCCCCAAGAATTTTTCTTTTTATATCTAGGTTAGAAGAGGAAAAATCAACCTGACGCGGCCCGTAACTCGGCCGAGTTACGTGGCAATCATTCTTCTCGGAACGAGACTCAGGGCACGACTCGGTCCATGACTCGGACGAGTCTCAGGCCGAGTCTCACCCTACATAGGGCAATTCTTTGGTGTTATGACTCGGGCCACAACTCGGCCGAGTCTCACTCTGCATGGGCTTCACTTCAATCTTATTTTACTCATTGCACCACACGTTCTTGACCCCGGCATTGCAAATCCAAGTTATCCACATGAGCGTCCCCGAAATATAGTCCACGGTCATAAAAAACGCCTCCAATTCATCCTGAAAACACATAACACAAGGGTAGACTCCGAACACTAGAAATCCAAAAGAAAAAGAAACAAAACTATCGAAAATAAAACAAAACCAACCTAATGAAAAAGAAATAAACATGTCCTAAACTAGACTAAATGCAAATTATCAATATCCGGAATCCATAAAGTTTAATCCTTTCCTCGTGTACATCCTTCCAAAACTTCTCGTTCCCTCAACAATCTCATTTAGTCAGGCTCTACCTTTGGCGGGAGTCAAATTCAGCACACTCCCATTACACGCAGCATCTACTAACCTCCTTTGGTTTTCAAGTAAACCATTGTAAAGGTGGGTCACCAAATCTTTCTCCTCAAACCATGGAATGGGGAGCTAGCACATAATCTTGCGAATCTTTCTACGTAGTCATACAGCGTCTCAGCATCCTACTGTTCCACCATTGCAATAGCTTTTTCAATGCGACCGCCTTCTTTGACGGGAAATACTTACTAAGGAAAGCTTTGTGAAGTTTCTCCCAAGTGTCGATACTTCCGGTGGGTAGCAAATAATACCATTGACGCGCGCTGTCTTTCAGCGTAAGACAGAAAGCTCTCATCTTAATTTGCTCATCGGTGATGTTACTTGGCTTACTGCAGCTGCAGATGTCGTGGAACGCACTAAGATGCATAATCGGGTCTTCCCCAACCAGGCCATGAAACTTTGGTAGCAAATTGATGAATCCGGTCTTTAGTTCAAATGTAACGTCGGCATTCAAGGCAGGCAGCGTCACTCCTAGATGTTGTTGCGTCAGATCTGGGTCTGTAAGCTCTCGCAACGTTCTGGCAGCCATTGATTCGATCACTAGATCTTGTAGTGATTCTCGCATATTGCGTATATGCGTCCGCTCTATCTCTGGAATGAAATCAAGCAAATCTGAATTATTAGCGCGAGTGTGGACCATAAGATAGTTTCATACCAAAGTAACACAAAAAGAAACAAACTATAGCAGTTGGCTCCCCGACAACGGCGCCAAAATTTGACAGGCGTAAAACGGTCGATGTTCCAATCAAAGATAATCCAACTAAACAATCCACTAGTAAAGTGGTAAGTCAGAGTCGAATCCCAAGAGATCCACAACAATAGTCTATTTCTTTCGTGTTACCTAGTAGTAACTAGGGGTTTTTGAATGTTGTAATCTAAAGTGACAATAATAAAAGGGTAAATGTTGGATTTGTAAACTATTATGATGGAAAACTCACTCTTTTAGCATCAGCGCATTATTCTTATGGAAAGTTGATCACTAAATTCTCTTAATCCTATGTTCTTAACTAACTAGTCTAGTTGTCCTACTTTTTGTTCGTAAATAGCAACTAGTCCAAATAGTCCTAGAAACCCTTGTTGTAAGCAATAACCAAAGAAATCCTAAGGTTAAAAAGTGCAACAGCATAAAGATCAAAGATAAGTAGGCCTATGCAATACCATTGGCAAATCACCGATACTCGACATAGGTTTATAATCTCTACAAAATAAGCACACGCAAATAGTCTATGCAAATTCTGATGCTACCTAAAAGACAAGACTTTTCAAATCGAATTATCAATCCTAGCAATATGATGGATAATAATCAACCTAGTTGTACACCTAGATAAAATCAAGATCAATCAATAGACAATAAAGCACAAGAGATCATAAAACAATGCTGAAATTATTATTAGAACATAGACATAAGAATTCTCACAAACATATCCTAGAATAATGGCTTCAACCTAAGAGTGAACTAGTAGGATCTTAGCCAGGCATAGTCAATTGAAAGCATTACATAATTATGGTGAAAACTAACCAAGGAGGATGATGAAAGTGGAACAAAGGTGGAAGCTTTCTTCTTGGCTGCTGAATTTCTAAGGATGAAGTTGTGAAATTGAACAAAAGTCTAATCTAACCTAATATCTAAGGGTTTATATATTTCCTAGTGAAAAGGAAATAAAATAAATCAAAAGAAATAAAAATAACTAAAAAACAAATCAGAATCTCACACTAAAATCTTCGTTTTGGGCCAGTCCGTGTCCGTGGGTCGCGATCGAGACATGTGGGTCGCGATCGCGATCTGGCTCTAGTTCTCAGGGTCGACAAAAGTCGTGATCGCAACAGGATGGTCTCTGTCAAGAAATGTCTACTGAGGCTATGTCTCAATCACGGCATATAGTCTCGGTCGATACATCGTCTCTAAAGCTGGATCTCGGTCGCGACACCTCCTCTTGGTCGTGATGTCTTCTCTCGAACTGGTCTTCGATCTTCTATAAGCTTCAACGCAGCTCGGCTTCGCCTCTCGGCTTCTCCATGGGTGTAGGCGTGGTATCCTTCTCCTAGATCCATCCCAAATGCACTCCAAGTGAGTACAAACAGGATCTCCATAATAAAACCACAAAATAACGCTTATGAGCATCCCGCAAATCTATAAATGAACACCATACCGGATTCCGGGAATACCACTCAATAAGCACCTAAACACCACTATTCCTAAGCTAATAGTCTCTAGTTAACACCATATAATAAGCTCCTATCAATGGTCTAAGGTTCAAACCTTTCCAGAAATGGTTCATAAAAGAGATTCTGAAATCAAAAGTTCCAAAGGGACCGAAAGACGCTGGTTGATTCACTCTACGTTGTGCCATGACGTTTTAACTAAGGTGTTGATTGGGAGGCAACCCGAGGGAGCATTACCAACATTTCTCCCATTATTATGTTTTGTTTTTGTTTCTTTCTCAGAAAATCCACGAAGCTAGCATGTAGGAAGCCATAGGATGAGTAAAACCGACACAAACCTCGCAAAATCTCCCTTGTCACGATCACGACATACTCATCACGATCGCGATTTTGTTCCATTTGAGACGTCACGGTCGTGATACTCCATCACGATCGTGATACGGCACCAGTATTCTCTCAATCCGACGATGACGACGACGGTTGATTGGGGGGTCTTCTTCCTTTTCCCTTTTTGTGGTGTCCTCTTTTGCTGCATTGAGGAGAATGCGCGATTCAAGTGTGGGAGAGGAGTTGACTTGTTTAGGTGTTTTTCGCTGGTTTTTTTCTATTCTATTATTTGTACCAGATATTTCTTGAACCTTTGCATTATTTTTATTAAAAAAATAGAAAAACCCTGGAGAGTAAAAAGTGATTGGATCAAAAAAGGGGGGCTCCAACAAAAAAATATAAAATATAAAAAAAATACAAAAGAACCAGGAAAGTAAAAATGGTTAAAAAGGAAAAGGTGGGTGCATGAATATAAATAAAGAAAAATAGAAAGAAAATAGTTCCTACCACTTAAAAATTTTGGTGAAAATCCAAAAGGGCGCCGGGATTACATTGTTTGTGATTATTTATTTGATTGCATCATTTATTGGCGTCCGAGACATAAGAAGGGAGCTGAAGGATTGTCTCGGATTTTAGGATTCACCAAGGAGGGATAAGAAGTTAGTATTTAGCCTTTTATTCCTCTGTTTTTGAGCTTGTTGATATCCATACTTCGCATGCTCACCATTTCACTACTTCATTAGATTTGTTACACAATATTGGCGGTTGTATTAGATTCTAGGATTAGATTTCTATTTCTTGGAGTTTCATGCATATTGTTGTGGTTGTGCTATGAAGATTTTTGGATTAGGATTGGTGCTTGTGATGTATGGTGTGATTACATTGATTAGTGGTTTAGGACATTAATTGAAGAGGAGGTATAAGAAGTGTATAAGCGAGTGGGAGACTCGATTTTTATCTTCATTATCATTGTATATGTACCCTTACCCTTAGAGGAGATTAGGAGTCCACTTGTGCTTTATTGCGCATCACTTGGTTCGATTTTATTATTGTTATGGAGTGGTGACATATGAAGTGGAGAAATAAGGATGGATTTGGGTATGTCATCTTGGAGAGATAAGAAGATAGATCGAAGTTAGGTTAGTGCTCGTTTACACTTGGAGTTTGAAGTATAGTCGCTAGCAAACTGTCTCTACACTTACTGCAGACCTTTGTGCTTTTAGGAGGAGTAAGTTTCATTTTGCTTACTCGAGGATGAGCAAGGTTTAAGTGTGGGGAAGTTTGACAGGAGCTAATATTATGGTTTTAACTAGCGACTATTACACTAGGATTAGTGGTGTTTAGGTGCTTAACGAGTGGTATTCCCGGAATCCGGTTTGGTGTTCATTTATGGATTTGCGAGATGATGGTAAGCGGTATTTAGTGGTTTTATCATGGAGATCCCGGTTGTGCTCACTTTTAGTGCATTCGGGACGGAGCTAGAGGAAGTATACCACGCCTACATCCAAGAAGAAGCCGAGAGGCGAAGCCGAGCTGCCTCGATGCTTGTAGAAGACTGAAGACCATCTCAGGAGCAAAAGTCACGACCGAGAGAAAGGTGTCACGACCGAGATTCAGCCACAGAGAAGAAGTAACGACCGAGACATACATGTCGCGATCAAGACTTAGCCTCAGTTGAGGTGTCACGACCGAGACCCTCTGATCACGATCGCGACCTTCCACCGACCTGGGAACTGAAGCAAAGTCGCGATCGCGACTCTCATGTCACGATCGCGATGCGGAAAGGGACGGCCCAAATACGAAGATTTTATCCGAGATTTTTATTAGTTTTTCCACATCTTTTGATTTATTTTATTTCCCTTTTATTAGATACTATATAAGCCTTTAGAAATTAGGTTAGAAGGACCTTTGATTTTTTTTCCAATTTTCATGCTTAGAAATTCAGCAGCCAAGAAGAAAGCTTCCACCTTTGTTCCACTTTCATCATCCTCCTTGGTTTGTTTTCCATTCATTCATCCATATGTATTCATTGCTTTCGATGGCTATGTCTGGCTAAGTTCATCGTAGTTCACTCTTAGGTTGAAGCCATTATTCTAGGTTTGTTGTGAGAATTCTAATGTTTATGTTCTAAGTTTAATTTCATGATTGCTTTATGATCTCTTGTGCTTAATCGTATCATTGATTGATCTTGATTCTATCTAGGTTGCAAACTAGGTTGATTGTTGTCCATCATATTGCTAGACTTGATAATTCGATTTGAAAAGTCTTGTCTTTTAGGTAGCGAGCAGAATTTGCATAGACTATTTGCAAGTGCTTATTGTGTAGAGATTATAAACCTGTGTCGAGTATCGGTTATTTTCCAATGGTATTGCATAGGCCTACTTATCTTTGATCTTTATGTTGGTGTGCTTTTGAACCTTGGGATTTTCTTGGTTATTGCTTACAATAAGGGTTTCTAGGACTATTTGGACTAGTTGCTATATACGAACAAAGAGTAGGACAACCGGATTAAATAATTCAGAATATAAGTTAATATAATTTGATGATCAACATTCCAATTGAATAATGCGTTGATTCTTAAGGAGTGATATTTTTACCATAAATGTTTACAACCCAACCAATATTGCTTTTATATTTGCTTAAGTTGTTAAGATCACACATTAAAAAAAACATTGTTACTACTTGGTAGCATATTAGGAAATAAACTATCGTTCTGGCTCTCTTGGGATTCGACCCTGACTTCCCACTTTACTAGTGGTTACTTTAGTTGGGTATCTTTGATAGGGACAACGACCTTAGCGCCCATCATTGTGGATAAGGGTTTGAAGTAGGGTGAAGGAATAGGCATTGTGCTATACAGTTGTATGCGTGTTGTAACTAGCTTCTAAACGTTGTGGGTGTAATACAGCTGCAAACAACTATGAATTTAAGAAATAAAATGGGTGACTCCAAGACATAACATACAAATGTGACAACCACCTAATAGTCTATACAAAGTAGACATAAGTACGGGGATGAATTCAAGTGCCACTTAATGTCACATGATCTCAATATAGGTCATTAGATATCACACGACATTGTTAAAACACCCTAATACATCCCTTTCATCCATTATAAGTACGTTTTCATCCTGTCAAACACCCTTACAGTCCCACCGAGCCTACCACCATGATTTAATGTGATTTTCTTGTCAAAAATAGCATAAAAAGGCTTTAAATAACCATTTAGAACTAATAAAAATACTTTCGAACATCAAAAACACCTTCTATCATGAAATAGCAATTACGTCACGCCTGTTGTCACATATGTCGTCACGATCTATCATTAACTTCTCGTCACGCCTCCTCCGCCTCCAATGAAACGTCATGCCCATTGCTTGGTTTCTCGTCACGTTTCTGGCTGCACCTGGCATCACGTCCTCCCCCCTGTATTCACGTCACGACGTTGCCTGCATCTGTCGTCACAAAAGCATGTGCGATGGTTAGCAAAAATTTTGTGTGATAAATAACCGGACCGTATTCATATACTTCTTGGTTATATGAACTTCGTTTATTGAAATGTTTATTGTACTCATTTGTGGAATGAAGTTAGTTTTTTCTTAAAGACAAACTATCTTGATTTGCTTTTTCTAAGGTGAAACGAAATTCAACACACCTCCTTATGCAGAGTTTGTTCACCGTATGGGATTCAAACATAGAAATATCTCCGATTGATAATACTAAATGTGGTATATGGCTTCTCACTACTAACAATGTCCCTTGTTCTTTCATTTCAGTTGTGTATAATGCTAATATTTTTTCGCTCATTTATGCTTCCTCGGTAGACCTGGGAAAACAGGTACTAGCCCACCCGGCCTACCCGCTTTATAAAGCAGGCTTGGATAGCCTAAGAAGCCCGAACGGGTCGATGTGCCCGAGCCCGTTCAAATGAGAGGATTGTATGATATGTTTATAGAGCCTGACGGGCCGATCAGGGCCCGACCCTTTACCCGTCCCTTAAGCCCGCATCAAGACCCTTATAATCCCCTATGAAATCTAAATATGAAAATATAAAAATCTAAAGCAACATAGTTAGAGACAATCACATATTGATCTAATCAAATATTAAACCATAATCTCTTTTTTCTAAAAAAACACATGTTACTATTTACTTCTATAATATTTTGTTTACTTCTTAAATATATAGTTAAGGAGTTATAAATTAGCGGATGTTATTGTTTTTTCTATAATTTTTTGTCCACTTCTTAAATATATAAATTTTGTTTCAAAAAATATACATATATAATTTAAGGTGTTTTAAATAATACATCAAATGAGATAAATTTGCAATTTTTAGGGATACGGGTACACGCAGGCCTACCCGGCCCGTTTGTCAAAATGGGTATGGACAAATGTTTCATTCCGATGAGCGGGCCTAGCCCGACGTGTACCCGCTCATATGGGCCAAAAAATTAGTTGAGGCCCGACCCTTAACCGGCCCATACCCACATATGATCAGGTCTACTCCTTGGTTAACACTATAAATCTTCCTTTTGGAATCTCAAACATTCCCTAATAAACCAACTCCAACTTCCATTTTTTATCAACAACGATTTCAATGTCATTTTATCATCTAATGACAAATGTGGGGTTCTCAACCCAACTATTCTCACTTTCATCATCTTCAATCATCCTTTACCAATATGGTCTTCATACGATCCAGTTTGAAGGTTATCCTTTTAGTTGGCATCAATCGCTTCTGAATTTTGTTACTGTTTATGAACGTCTGGACCGTCTTCTTGTACGATGTACTTCATAAACCTTTTACCACTTTTGATCATTGTTGTATCATTCTCCAACTGGACACTCGTGCTCCCTTCCATTCCTATCCCTTTTAGATTCAAAAACGCCTGGATTGATTATCCTTTCTACCTCAAAACTATTGGGACTAAATTCTGGTCGTATAGTTTTGAGGCATCAAGCCATATTTATACCCTCTATATGAGGTGATGGATTCTCAAATAACTATCTAAAATTTGGGCAAGTGTAACACCCATAATGTTCAAACTCAACTATCTAAAATTGAATTGAAACTTAAAGGACTTCAATCGCATTGCACTTAATATCCTTACATGATAGATATTCAACTTCTTTATCAGAACCACTTGCTCAAATACAACTGACTTTTTCAATTTCGGCATAATTTTTTGAATCAACGAGCAAAACAACACCATGCTCTCTCTACAGACAACAACACGAAATATTTTCATAATTGTGCCAAGATCCGGAAATGCAAACAACATATTATCCAATTCACCATGGTTTATGGTCTGTCTATTGTTGGGAATCTAAATATAACCCAAGCAATTACGCATGATATTCAGCGAAGATAATTACTACATATCATATGACAATCCCAAACGAGGGTCTTACGATCATTCCGCCTCTAATATCATAAGTTGATAATAACATTGCTTTCACAACCTTCCCAATATGATATCTCTCAGGTGGTATTCAATCTTCCCAAAATTATAACAAGTGGTCCAGATGGATTCCCTCTTGAATTATATCAAGCATATTGGAACATAGTTGGCCAAATGTTATTGCTCAGCTTTCCACTCCCAAACTCTGCTCTAGGACGCAACTCAATCATTCATTAAACTTATTCCCAAGACAGACAACCGCACCATAATTAATCAATTTCCTCCTATTAGTCTTATGTAATACATCATACAAAATTATAGCCAATCACCTTGGTCAATTACTATCATCACTTATTCATTCCTTTCAATGAGCCTTTGTTAACATGTCTCTTATTCAAGATAATATTCTAATTGCTCATGAAATATTCCAGTGATTTCATAAAAGAAGAAAAGGTCGTCGTGGTCGGATGGCTATTAATCTTGATCTTAAAAATCATACGACAAGTTGCAGCGGCCATTTATTGAATTGGTGTTACACCATTTTGGTTTTTATGAGGATTGTATTAATCTTGTCGAGATTTGTATCAAGTTTTCCTCGTTCTCGGTTCTAGTCAATAATATTCCTGGACCAGTTTTTTAAACCAATGTGTGGTCTTAGGGATGGCAATGGGGCAGGTTTGGGGGGGACTAATATCCCCATCCCATACACGTTTAGGTTTTTAGTCCACGTACCCATCCCCATCACCGTCGGGGTTAATTATTTTCCACATACCCTTCCCCGTCAAGTCCCCATCCCCATCGAGGATTCCCCATCCTTGTTACCGAGTTTATATTTTCAAATTTCTTGCTACATATCCACTGAAAATATGAACAAAATAAATCTAAAATGAAAGTAATTAACAATTACAAAGGAACAAATAAATTATGACAAATAGGATATTCAAAAATTAAACTTAAATGAAGTCTAATATTATCAACTTACACAAAAAAGCACCATAATCTAACAGATAGTTTAAAACATGGAAAAAATATTTTTTAGGGTTGTCATCGGAAATTCCCCAAGGACTCTCCCATCGGAGATTCCCCATGGGGCCACTCATCAAGGATACCCCATCAGGGTCGGGATCGGGGCAGGGATACCATTCTCTGCCCCATACCCATCCTCATGCGGGGATTTTATTTTCTACTCTTCCCCGCTCCCATCCCCATTAAAAATCCTCATCCACATACCCGTCATGGGGATTCCCCGTGGAAAAGTGGGGATCCCCGCCCCATTTCCAGTGGTCTTCACCAAGATGACCCAATTGCTCCTTTAATTTTCATTTTAGTTATGGAATACTTAACCCGTACTCTACAAGTTGAAGTTCAAAGCACAAATCACAAAGTCAAATTAAACTCACTTAACATGGTACTTGTCTTTCTTTTCTTAGTTTTGCAAGTGATACAATTATTCTTGCTAATGCAACGGAGTGAAACATTCGTTATATTCATGGTGTTCTCCAAAATTTAACAACCTCTCCGGTTTGGCTATAAAAACTATCATAAAAGTTCCTTCGTCTTGCATATATTCTAAATATTCATGTAACGACAAATATGGAGAAATAACTAGAAATCCCAATAGTATCTCACAGAGTTAAAAATGAATGTTTTGATTATGCCGTTGCCAAGATCAAGAAACAACTTTCCACCTGGAACGCTATTTCTTTATCCCAATCTAGGAGGACAATTATGATTCAATCCAATCTCTTATCGAAAAAGAATTATCTTATGTAGAGTTTTGTTTTTTTCCTGTTGGTGTTTGCAATTAGGTTGATGATATTCATATGGATTTTTTGGAATAAACCTAACTCCACAGACCCTCCCCCCTTCTAACCTAGGATATTATTTGTAGGTCTAACCTCTTGGAAGTTTGGGATTATACAAAGCATATCATCTTAATTTTTCCCTTCAAAGAAAGTTACTTTGGAAAATTCTCTCTTTCCCCTCGAATATGAGGGTACATCTTATCACTGAGAAATATTTATATCATTCTAATTTCTTTTCATACAAAAAGAAGAAGCATCAATCTTGGTAATTCTCTCGCCTATTACAGTTTCGGAATGTTTTCCGAACTGGTACGTGCGGACTCTTGGTAATGGGAGAACTATTAACACTATGACTGATGATTGGATTCTTGATACAAATATATGTCCTTTTGATCCGGCAATCCATTATATAAGCCTTAAATTCATTTCTTTTTGTTAATCCTTCACGTCAATGGAACCGACTCAGTTTCTCTACTCTCCTACCAACACATATTGTTAATAAGATAATTCAGATTTATATCCCTTGCTCGGAAACTTATGACCAGCTTATCTGGAAACACTCATCATCAGGCATTTTTGCACAAAGTCTGTTATCCTTTTGATTTCTCAACAAAATCTACCAAATTCAAATTCTTTTAATGATATTATTTGGCGTCTTCAAATCCCTCAAAAAATCCAGACTTTTCTCTAGATATCCTTGGCAAATTGCCTCTCCAACAACGAAGCGTCTTAATTGTTAGTCACCCACAATTGCACAATCATGTTCCCTTTGTGGTGCACCTAATTAAAAGTTGATTATATATTCTTTAATTGTACTTTTACAAATACAATGATTATCTAGTTTCGGCAAAAGATTGGCCACACCTACATTGTCAATCTATTTGCAAGTTTCCAAAGTGATTTTGCTGAATTTATTAATAACAACACCAAAGTGGAGGAAATATGCTTTCTTTGGTTCCAAATATGGAAATATTGTAACAACCAAATATTTGTACAAACTCACTCATCCCAACTACCCTCCACTATGGCTTTCTTTCAATATTCGAACTGGGTTGTGGCTCTCATGAACGACCCAAATAAGCATTCACCGTCGCCTGATCGTCGCTCTAGGCGTCATCATATTCATTGGAAAAAAAACTGGCTAGATTAATATGAATTTGATGCATAGTTGGATTCTTTGTTCGGGACTCTAATGGTAAAATTTTATTATTAAACCCTCATGAAATTCTTTATACGACTCCTCTATACGAAAAAGCAACGGTGGCTTTCTTTCCGATTAAGGAAATTATTAAGATAAATAGACCTAATATCATTGTAGAGGGTGACAATATCTCCTTGATTAATTGTATTAAACAGATCTAGCATATGTCTTTGAAAATACCAACTATTTTTAAAGATATTTGTTTATTCATGGGGTCTATTACAGGTACTCGGATCTACCACTATTACCGGAAATCCAACAAAGCAATTGATATCCTTGCTTCTTCAACAACCACTACTAAACACATCAATTATGTTCAGGCTCCTTTGCAAAAGATTTCGGGATTCCGATTACCTAGTCTTCTCTGGTGCTACTCGTTATTTTTTCTCTATAATCTATAGCATCATCTGCAATGATGATCGGTTGGCCTCTGCCTGGATGAAGGACCCCAGTGTTAGCCCTGTATATAAAAAAAGATGTCTATTAAACAAAATCTCTAGGACTACATGGACTTGATTCCTTGTGAAATTGATACGTAGGAAATTCGAGTAATACATATATGTATATTGTATTCAGTCATTCATATAAAATAATAAACGTTTCTAAAAACTAAATTCGATTTGATCCCTTTTTTGATAACGGCATGTAGGAAACTCACTATAAAGTCATTGCTTGACAAGTTCAATCAAAACACACATGAAAAATATAATTTTATGTAAAAAATATATTAAGAACTAAGTATGACTTGATCATACATTAATAGTGGGAAGAGTAGACTAGCCTTCCTAGAAGGTGAGTTTAGTGTTGTTCACGTCGCACAAATGATAGTTGGGTCACCTCTAGACAACCCTTCCTAGAAGGTGCATGGGTCTATACGTGTTCTTCTGATGTATGGATAAAAAAATGCTTTCAACTTGTAAGGCTTGATTCTTACAAAAGAGATATATAGGCATCCTTTAAATTTCAAATGCAGCCCAAATCCTAAGAAAATTAAAATATTTTCTATCTAAATTATTTTTAATCAAAAGAGTCAAAAAGAGGAGCCCGAGCCACACAAAAAAATTCAAATGTGTTTTTGCAAATTTATTAACATTTTCACTCAACATTATTCACTAGTAAAGTTTAGGTGCTTGGTTGGTCTGGGTACGAGATCTAAATTTCCTTTATTTTAAACTCATCATTTATAAATGCTGATAGTGAAATCCTACTAGGAAAACTTAAAGATATATGTTTCACTTCAATGACTAGTTGGTTGTTGAAGAATTCTTCTCTAATGAAAGATGTCATTGTTACTTACTGTTATTTACTATTCCTCTACCCAAGTATTAGTTCATCAATCATTGAACTGACACATAAGATTCAACATTAAGTTTAGGCATTTTTGCACCGAACCACCCCTTATATGGCCGAATTTGCAAGGAACCGCCCCTATATCAATAATTATTCCGAACCATCCAAATTTCACTCTTTTCTTACCCGGAGCCACTCTTGGACGGTTTCCGTCAATATTTCTGTTAAAAACGGTGAAATGTCTAAGATACCCTTGTTAATTTCCAATAAAATCACACAAATATCCTCCTTCTTCCTCATTCCCTCAACCTTTTCCTTAATTTTTTATTTTAATAATGAAATTGAATCATCTAAAATATCATTGCTGGTCGATTCTACTCACTTGTTGAATCTGAAATTACACAACATTATTTGTTTCGTTACACTACATTATTTGTTTCGTTATCCTTGCAAACTGAAATTACACAAAATGAATTGTAACACAAAATGGCTGGTGGGAGGCGGTGCGAAGAACGAAACCTATGAGAAAGCATTGGACCGAAGATGCAGGGGGCGGTGTTCATGCATTGGACGGAAGAACGAAACCGATGAGCAAGATCCTTGGGTCTGAAAAGTAGCGACGATGAAGACTAGTGAAGAGTCTGGCAACCAGGTCGCCAAACACACTGGAGATTGGTCTCCTATCAGAGCTTACTCCCCGCTAGGAGTCAAAGAACGACAACCTCCAACACGGGGGGGGGGGGGGAAATCAAATCCACAAAAGCGATTCCTAGAACAGACAGCGGAAGAGCTGCAAGAGAGCGAAGAACGAAGCTTCAAAATTGTTCTTCAATGGCGAATTACAGGAGAAGCGAAGAAGAAACAAAGAAGATTAAAGCGACAGGAGTGAATAAACACAAAGGAAACAGGAATTCGGCAGATTTCTTCAAGATTTGAGATTTGGTTCGTCGGTTAGGGTTTTTTAAGGATCAATTGGGGCTAACTCGAGAGGGGTTTGGTTCGATTGGTGAAATTGGCTATAAATCTACATAAGGGAGAATGGATTTGGTTCGGGCTGGTGAAATTGGTTGTGAAATAGGCTATTAATCTACCAAATTGAAGCTTTGAATTTGTCAACAATGGCGGCTGGACATGGTTGGCACGCAGAGAGCAACAGTGAAGATTGTATTTCTTTTGTTGAGGTTGGAGTGTTCTTTTAAAAAGAAGTATTGGTTGTAATTTTTGTTAAAATATCATGATAAATTTAAAATCTCATGATAATTTGATAAAGGGTAGGAACTTCTTGGTTTTTTTATAATTTTTGTATTTTATCAAGGGTAAAATGGCATTTCGTCATTTCAGAGGGAAAACTTAACGGAATCCGTCCAAGGGTGGCTTCGGGTAAGAAAAGAGTGAAATTTGGGTGGTTCAGAATAATTATCGATATAGGGGTGGTTCCTTGCAAATTCGGGCATATAAGGGGTGGTTCCGTGCGAAAACGCCTTAAACTTATGCATTTATTAGAAGTAGTTAATTGTCTATGTTATAAAGTGAGTTTTAATAGTTCGTAGTTAATAGAGAATTAATATGTATGTTATCGTTACTCTTGTTTAGTTTTGATGCATGTACCTGTTTATCCTTGTTAAATCATGCTTCTTATGCTATTTATGTGGATTGTATTCTAGGTTAAAGCGATTCCTAGAACAGACAGCGGAAGAGCTGCAGGAGAGCGAAGAACGAAGCTTCAAAATTGTTCTTCAATGGCGAATTACAGGAGAAGCGAAGAAGAAACAAAGAAGATTAAAGCGACAGGAGTGAATAAACACAAAGGAACAGGAATTCGGCAGATTTCTTCAAGATTTGAGATTTGGTTCGTCGGTTAGGGTTTTTTAAGGATCAATTGGGCTAAACTCGAGAGGGGTTTGGTTCGATTGGTGAAATTGGCTATAAATCTACATAAGGGAGAATGGATTTGGTTCGGCTGGTGAAATTGGTTGTGAAATAGGCTATTAATCTACCAAATTGAAGCTTTGAATTTGTCAACAATGGCGGCTGGACATGGTTGGCACGCAGAGAGCAACAGTGAAGATTGTATTTCTTTTTGTTGAGTTGGAGTGTTCTTTTAAAAAGAAGTATTGGTTGTAATTTTTGTTAAAATATCATGATAAATTTAAAATCTCATGATAATTTGATAAAGGGTAGGAACTTCTTGGTTTTTTTATAATTTTTGTATTCTGTCAAGGGTAAAATGGCATTTCGTCATTTCAGAGGGAAAACTTAACGGAATCCGTCCAAGGGTGGCTTCGGGTAAGAAAAGAGTGAAATTTGGGTGGTTCAGAATAATTATCGATATAGGGGTGGTTCCTTGCAAATTTGGGCATATAAGGGGTGGTTGCGAAAACGCCTTAAGCTTATGCATTTATTAGAAGTAGTTAATTGTCTATGTTATAAAGTGAGTTTTAATAGTTCGTAGTTAATAGAGAATTAATATGTATGTTATCGTTGCTCTTGTTTAGTTTTGATGCATGTACCTGTTTATCCTTGTTAAATCATACTTCTTATGCTATTTATGTGGATTGTATTCTAGGTTTATCCATGAATTTAGAATATTCTAGGAACAAGTTGTGACCAAGGAAGATTGGAATTAGGACATTGTTAAGTAGACAAGTAAATCGTTTTACTAGCATCATAGTAATTACATGTTTAGGTTGGTAGAGTTCAACTGAGCACTTTTCCAATCAATATATTTACAAATATTAAATTGATAACCTCCCCGATTTGGGATAGACTAGACTCCCACTAACTACCAAGTTAGGAGAAGAGCGATTATTTCACTAGTACAAAAACTCTCTTTTATATTATTAGATATATACCGGGTGTACATCTCAGGGTATAAAATGTCTACATATTTTGGTTATACATGTATTTTGGTTGTTATCCAATGTATAAAGTAGGAGGCGGCAAAGTAAATAACCGATGTATATACTATATACATCATATATTTTTGTAACACATGTATAAAGATAAATACGCCCGGTGTAAAATACGTTTATAAACCGATGTATATAGTTTATACTAGGTTGATGAGTTAAGCACAAGTATATACATAAGGCTTCTTATACAACCGATGTATTATAGCTACCATACTTTAATTTAGCCCAAAAAATTCTGGCCCGCCAAAGATTTTCCTTTCCCACCCGCCAAAAATTCTTCCACGCAGTCATCAATTCTTCAACCTCATTCCATAAATTCTTCAACCTAATCTCCCATCAATCCGGACTTCTCGTTCCATCAATTCTTCGACCTAATCTCCCATCGATTCGGACTTCTTGTAATCTGCTTAGACCGTAATCTGCTTAGAAATTGCATCTGAAAGGTGCCGAATTATTCGACTTGGCTTCATCTTTTTATCAGGGATTATTTGTACAGTTGATCCTGATACCATTCGTACCGTTGTTTCGCTGTGTTTAGGTTTGATGTGATTTTTGATAGGCAAACTGCCATCAGATTGAGCGGGTTTCCAGAGAAGGTGTACATCAGATCGTTCAATTCGTTACAAAGTATGCTCGATATCAGGTGCATATTCATCTCTTTGTTGCGCTTTCTAATGGAGTGTGGCTTACTTTCTTTTCCTTGTACTTGCGGAGCTACAAGACTGATCAATTTATCGCTAATGTTGTAGCATTAAGCTGGATGTGAGAGAACTTGGTATTCAATTCGGATGTGTGAGGCTAATCCCCCTCGTAAGAAAAAGGCTTATCATTGTGAGTTAAAAAAGAACCCTCTTGCTCTTCTTTTTTATTCTGAACATGGTTAGCCTATCAACTGTTTGACAAATTGCCTATATGGGGAATGCGATCAAGTTTTGTACTGGAATTTATACTGCCTTTCTCTTGTAGATTGAAATATTTTTCTTCCATCTTAAATGCTTATGATCACATAGGTTCTAGGACTAAATCAACAAGCATTTTTTGGGGGTGAATTGCAGGTATAAAGAAAGATTTCTTGCTTCTCTGCCAGCTACAAGGCGCTCCAGCACTGATTTTAATCGCCTGGTATTTACTGTCGTGGCTTTCTATCTATGTGCTAAAAAGAACAAGGTAAATATATATAGCTTTACAACATCAACAACATCAACCTATCTAACTTGCATTGTTCTTGCAGCTTAAGGTTGACAAGATTAAGCTGGTCGAGCTATGTGGGACTTCCGAATCAAAATTCAGTAGTGTAAGCTTTCATCTTCTATATGCTTCATTTTTGAGAATTATTGCTATTCTCTGGTTCAATAAAAGTCTTATTTATGTCTACAAGTTTCAACCTCCATGATGGACTTATGTTTCGATGTATTGAGTGATGAAGGAAACGAAAGATGCAAAGGAAGTTAAAGGGAAACAGCATCCTTGTGATCTCTTCACATACATTTTTCACCTTTTTGTGTTTAGAAACCATTTTCAAGAGCTTCAGAGGATGAACAATCTCAGGTATAGTCATAAATTTAATGCTCAATCGAATCAATAATTCAATTTTTACAATTATGAGTATCTTATGAATTGGTGTTGGCTTATATATACCTCTACTGAATTACTTATCCTAACTGATCATCATGTGGTAAATTTTCTTATAGTTGGAACTAATGTTGAATTATTTTATGTGTAGCAGTTAGTCAAATTTACTTAGATTTGGTACCCTTTCTTTTAGTTTTTCCTTCATAATATTTATAAATGATGTTATTAGACTCATTGGTATAATATTTATCTTGATTCATTCAGGTCTTTGAGAAAGCCCTTCTATGCACATTTTCAAGTTATGAAGAGGTACTTTTCTATACTGTGCATTTTCTCCGGTTTTTTTTCTTCTTGTGATTGGGTTTTCTTGTGTAAACTCATATACTTCTTCCTCTTGGTTGCAAATATCCTTGTTATATGGACCTTGCATCCTCAAAATGATTTGCCTCTATTACTTGAGTGCATTCATATTTCTTAATTTCTTATTTAATTATAAATCGATTGTAGAAACTTGTGGATCACTTATTTTGACATACAAGCAGAAAACTTGTGCATATTCTATATGATGTCCAGATCAAAATTTTACTAACCCCAACCTCTTTTGTCTTAGTACTTGGATTTATTCCTTACTTGGATAGATGGTTTAAGAAGGATGATGTTTGTTGCTAAAGAAATTCAGGTCTTGGATTATGCTGTCATTCGAGACACATTTCAGGTACAGTGATACAAGATTTGTATCTATAACTATTTTATCCTATAAATATTTGTCCATAATAATTTCTTCTATGCCCTTCCCAGCGCGCATCACATTATTTGTCAACTCGGATGACAGGCACTGATGCTTTGTTACAATTATATACATACTGGACTCGTTTGGAATTGAGCTTGCGCAAAGATATAGCTGCAGCTTGTACCCTTTGGGAAAGCTTGCTAAAAATTAGGTGTGGATATCGGCCCTTTTTTTCCTATTGCATAAATCACGTTGTTGAAAATTCATACTTTCTCAATGATGGTTGATTTTTCTTGGTGTAGTAGTTTGATATTGGAGGCCTGGACAGGTTATATAGCAATGGAAATTGAGAATGATAATATTAATGAAGCTAGGTCTATTTATAGAAGATGTTATACCAAAATATTTCCTGGTTCAGGCTCAGAGGTAAGACTAATCGCACCTCTCTGAACTTTTTCTGAAGTGGTACTGTATTAGAATTAGAGGATACCTTTGTTTCGTAATAAAACAGGTTAATTCAGGATATATGTCAATTATGGTTGAGGTTTGAGAGGGAATTTGGCACTCTAGAAGATTATGACCATGCTTTTCTAAAGGTATGTTCTTTTTGTCAAAAGAAGTGAAAACATCAGCTGTCTTTTATTTCCAATCTAGGAATTGATTTTACTATTTTTACTGAGTAGGTTTCGCACCGTTTAGAAGAGCTGCAATTATTTAGGAAACAACAGCAGTCAAAAATGTTGCTACATCAGTAGAACAGAGGGATAATAATTCTCCAAAGAAAAATGCCCATGAGAAAATGAAACTCGATCCAACTCTTACAGATCAACATCCTGCAAAAGGGTAAAATGATTTAGAAGATTCTCCAATAGTACAGATGAAGATGGAATCTGGGCTAGAGCATAAACCAATTGAAAAGAACACAGAAGAGAAGGAAGCAAAACCGAAGTCGATGGAGCAAATAAACATCTAAAGAAAGATTTTAGCCGAGAAAAACCAAAATTCAGTGACCAGTGCACTGCATTTGTATCAAACCTTAACTTTGATGTAAGTTCTTTCCTTTCTATCCCAATTCAGTAAGTAGAAAAGTCTTAATAATGTTTACTGTGCTTGTTTGCAAACAAATAATAATAATCTTGGAAATTTCTTTAGTGATGTTGGTGGGGTTGTTGGAATTCGGATATTGAAGGACAGGTTCACAGGGAAATCAAGGGTGAGTCTCCTTTAGTAATATTCATTTAATCATCTATGATTAGTTGCTATCTTTTGGATAGAGTTTTGACCATTGTCTCCATTTCTATCAGGTTAACTATGTTGCTAATCGAGTTGATGTGGGAATACACTTCAATCCTTTTGTCTCTTGAAATGATAGGGTATATGACATTCAATTCATTGAAACTTTGCCTCTTTTTATTTGTTTAATTCAAATGATAGTCTTTTACTGAATCTACTTATCAGGTAGCACATCTTCCTTGTGTCATAAAAGTCTGAATTTTATATCATGTATTTTGATTTTTGATAACAGACATTCAAGTATGGTGTAGTCAGAATGCATGACTTAATTCAAGATATGCTGCACTGGGAGAAGCTTTATTTCAGCGGGTGTTTACAAAAGCCTGTAAGGATTATATAATTGATTCCTGAACATTTTGTCATAGAAAATATATTGTTTACTTATTCTAATCTTTTCCATACATTTTACTTTGTGTTCAAAATATGTTAACACAAGCAAACTCTTTTACTATACAGGTTAATATCCTTGTTGTCACGTTGGACATTGAAAAAACGAACTATATTAATTTGAGAGCTGCAACTTCAGCTGTGTTGCTTCGTTT
>NW_027367858.1:0-54353 GCF_046119375.1 Phyllobates terribilis
CAAACATGTTTAGAAACCAAAAACATCTGTCATTTTGACTTGCTTAATCTTCTTTCAGAGGAAAGCCCTATGAATTATTGGAAAATACAATATCAGTTTTTTCTGCGAGTCAATATGCATATAATGGCAATCAAAATGCACATTTTTAAACATACATTAGTATAGAACACTTATTGTAATGTCATGGGGGAAGAAGTGCCTTAAAGGATTTTCAGACTTTTTAACATCTCATTTGCGTTCAACAAGTTTGCCCATAGATTAAGTAAGTTACTTTCTATCCACTCTTTTGGCTTCATAGACTCGAAGTCTTTCTTAAGTGTCGTAACTCCCCCCATCTTGAATATAATTTCTGTGCCTCTACAATATGTTAACAATATATATAAGTTTCCATTTATGAAAGTTGTTTCTCATATGCTAATAGTTATAAAGGATATTAACTTTTCCTACGGTTCCATCAACCAATTGTACAGCTTCTTCTCTGCGGCTGTTGGCTTTTCCTTCAAGTTGATTTGCCTTGTTTGTGTGGAGACTTGTGTTTAAATGTAGGTTTCCACTGTCTCCTATCACCCAACAATTTTGGCTTGAAAGTTATTTTCTTCTGATTGTTTTTCATTGGGGGTAATTCTTGTATTGGTATTTTTCCATGGCTGCTTACATTCTGTGCAGTTTCATCCTGTTGACATGGAAATGTATATAAAAGATATATACATGTTTTTTTTTGAATTAAGTTATGCATTTTTAAGAGATAGACATGCATTTTTCAGGGATAGAGATGCATCCTAACTAGATGTACATGCATTTTTTAGTAATTGACTTTTCCTGGTAAAGAGATGCATTTTTAAGGGATAGACATGCATTCCAATGAGATGTACATGCATTTTTTAGTAAATAGACTTCCCTAGCTAACAAAGATATATACATGCATTTTTGGACACATACCTGATTCTTATTCAATTCATCTAGGATATCTTGTGGTCCCTTCTTTGTACCTTCTCCTTCTCTAACCTCAGTAGTATGTTCCTTCTCAGTTGTATCCAATCTCTCTGCTTCATATTGTTTTACAACAACACTTACAACTTCATTAACAAAATCATTGGTCTGCTTTTTTTCTTGAACTGTATTATCTTTGTTTGAATTTGAAGACATAACAAAGTCTATCTTCAAACCTGTTCTTGTTCGATTGACTACTTCTCCCGTCTGTGCATTTTCAAAGGATAGACATGCATTTTTTATAAGACGTACGTGCATATATAAGGTATAGACATGAATTTTAAAAATTTGTAAGAAATGCACATTTAAACACATACCTGATTCTTCTCCAATATACCCCCCCCCCCCCTCGGCGATGGCGTGGGTGTAAGGTGAATACCCAGGTCAAACATTTTACTTGGATAAAACTAATCAAAATCATTCTTAGCCTTCATTGTCTTTTCAATCTCTTCCAAACATTTGTTACCTACATCCTAGAATAGTTGTTGAGACATTGTCTCTTCACTTCCATCACCCTTGTTTGAGATAAGGTTGAAGCAACATTGATTTTCAGCATCTCATCTATTGCATCATTGACTTTGTTGTATATGTTGTTGCTTTGTAGTTGTATTCCTTCATCTGTCTTTAAACGATTTAGGTAGTTACGAATACCTTCAGCTAGAAATTTCCCTTCATCAATGTGGTTCTTTAAAAAACACTGTACAGTTTTTACCACGAAACCCACAAGTGGAGCAATTAGAACGGGTATTCATATTAATTAAACATTAATCTTTTTAGCAACATACATGCAAATCATATTAAATGTGTTACTTACCAACAGACCATCTCTCTCTGGAGAATGATGGACAGGGGTTGTTGGTGCAATTTTTATACTCGTAGATGAAGCATTTGTTTTGTGGGAAGACGAGGAAGAACTGTCCAAAACCATCTCTTAAGAAGCTTAACCCAAAACCTCCATGTTTGATCTCAAGAGTTTCCCTATCTTTCAAGGTTTTTGTGTTCCAATTGTTGATGATAGGAAATATGCTCAGTGATGGTTTATTTCTCATTATAGCCCGGTCAACGTATGACATCTGAAAAATAAAGATCATTCAAAGTTATCAAAACATCTCACAGGTAGTAAAATTAGGTAGTATAGATATGCATAATTACTAAACTGTCATGCATTTTTTGTAAAAGGAGATTGACTTCTTTGCACTTACCACAGGTAGTAAAATTCATCCTCAAAATCAACCAGAACACTTTCTCTTCCATATCTCAGATGACTCAATAAGAACACCGATTATGTGTCTACTCCAGTCCAAATTAGGGATAACTGATGTATCTTGAATTGCATCTAGAATTCTGATATTTAGGCCTCCACTCGTGCTGCTTTCAACCACAAGACTGTTGAACATCACGATAAAATTTCTCTTGAACCAGTCATCATGTGTTTGGCATTCGAGAATCTTATTAGATAATGAAGATGGAGTAATCACCTTGAGATCAGGAACAACCTAATCAAAACAATAAATTCAAGACATCATCAAGTGTATATATATCAAACCAAAGTGCACAAAGAGACTTAACTGATGCATTTTTAAGGGATAGACATGCATATTTCAGGAGAGACATGCATTCTAATTAGATGTACATGCATTTTTATAATAGATTTTTCATAGGTAAAGAGATGCCTTTTTCAGGTATTGACATGCATTTCAATAAGATAGACATGCATTGTGTTCTCATGGGCATGCATATAAGAGATAGAGATGCATTTTCAGGGGATAGACATGCATTTCTAATGAGATGCACATGCATTTGAACCTAAAATGCCATTGGTATTTAAATCATAATTAAGTGAATTAAAGTTCAAAACCATCTAATCTTCGATCTTGTAATTTCATCCACCTTAGTAGAAAACTGCATCAAGAATTCATCAATGTATGGATCATTTTGCCCTCTTCTATACAACACTATTTCTCTATCTCCATCGGGCATACCCAAATATTTGTGTACATCAAAACACTGTAAATGTATCTCTTTGCCAACTCCAAAATTAATAGTACATGAGTTTGGAAGGAAGTTGTTGATCAACCAGTGGCTTAGACGTTGTGGAACCTCTGTTACATCCCACTTAAGCAACTCTGCAAACCCCATCTCAATTACAACATCCATTTGGGGCCGAGTCATCCGTGAAATCATATCACATAGCAATTTGGGGCTTAATCTTGTTCTCATAACTGGTAGTCAAGATTTCTTTTTATGTATTCCATCTTTCGAACTCTATATTGGCTTTTCTAACTCCTCAACTATATCTTCAACCTTCCTCTTCTTCCTAGCTTTTTTAGGAGTTGTAGAGTTGTCTTCTACTTTAATATTCTTCTTTTTGATTGAGAAGGTCTTCGCATTTTATTCATTATACTGTCTGTAGTGGCTTTTTCCCTCACTGCCGGTCTTTGGTAAGTAATAATAGTGCCCTCAGGTAGTATAGGTCCCCTTCGATTCCTCTTGTTTGACAACTCAACTACAAAATTCAATTAGTTTTTAAAAGAATGTGACAAAATATCTCAAAATATAAAAGAATGTGAAAAAATTCGAAACGTAACTTGCATGGGTGCTGCTGTCTGATGTGTTATATGATTCTGGTTCCCTTCTTTTTAGTGTTCATGTAATACGTTTAGAATGTTAATCCAACAATCAGCATTGCATAATTTTGTAAATGAAAATGCATGTCAATCCTCGAAAAATGCATGTCAATACGGCAAAAATGCATGTCAATCCGGGGAAACCTAAAGTGCAATGCATTTTTGTAGAATCACTGCTCCTGGTTATTCTGTTGCAATTTTATGTCAATCACAGCGCATTGTCCAACAATAAGCATGCAGAATTGGTAACGAAAACTTAAAGGTTTGCATTTTTCTCATATCATTCCACCCCTTTCACCTGTTAGGGATTTATCCAAGTGTACATGTCGTGTCTCTCCTTTGTTCTCATTTTTGTTGCAAAACAAAATAACGAAACCCTAAATTAGTAAATGTTAGTCTAAAAACTAGAAATTAACTATCAAAATACATCAAGGTACCTGCATTAGTACCAGAATCATGGTCGGCACTACTTGTTGACATTTTTTTACGCCTTCAAATGATGTCAAAGCAAATAAACCTACTGAAAAAGTTAATGTATGTTAAAGACTTAAGAAACAGATTTGAATTATCGATGATTTAAAATACCTCGTTTCCTCAACTTTGAACCTCTGAAAGGGTCGCGTTTGTTCGAAGAGAATATTAAAATCTTTCGTCGCGTTTTTCTAATGATTTGGGGAAGAGAAGGTGTCGATTCAGAGAGAAAAACCTAGGTTTTTTGCGTTAGAAAGTAATGATTTTGTTTGCATGTAGACTGTGTGAGTTTAAACGATTGGAATTCTACATTTTATTAAATGCGCTACGCGCGTTTAATATAGGCTGTTGGATGGAAGACACGTGGACGGATGAGACTAGTTCGCATTTTACACGTTAGTAGTAGTTTGCACCGGAACCGAGTTCTAATTTTAATTTAGATTATTTTCACATTAATAACTATTTCAAACAAATATAGACATATATTTTAATATATAATGATTAAGTATTCATAATAAAAGTAAAAGGAAAAAAAATACTTTTATTCGAGTTTTTTGTAAAGGACATCCGAGTTTTCTTCAACTCAAACGTATGCAACTTAATATACATGTGGGGTAAATTCGTATACATAAATAAAATTTACGTATAAAGACTACAAAAAAGTTTTAAAAGTTTGATCTATAAATAAAATAATTTCATTTGTGATTTCGATTTACCATTATAGAACTTAGATTTTAGTTTGTTTCATAGGAGTTAAATTTGGAGTCGTTCATTTTTATCCATCATGTATCACTATTTTTATCTAATAACTATTTATCATCTCATTGAATCTCACAACTTAATCAAATATCACATCTATGATAAACTTTATTATTTATAATTTATATATTAAAATATTCTCGTGCATCGCACGGGACATACGCTAGTTCAACATTAATTAGAACCTTAATGTGATTGTTCTAATCCTATCTCACAAAGTTAACCATGGAGCCATCAATGATTCGAACAACTAGAGGAATATGCATGATATGACGGGAGCAAAGGTCAACCCGGTACTAAGAAGTCAATACACAATTCAAGTCTCTACACGATAGACTAGTCATCTTGGAGAGTCTTATCGCTACCTAACGATAAGACTCTTCAACTCTGACCATTCGAATCTAGAAATATTAATAGACCTATTCTACCTAGATGATCTAACATCTTTTTAGTTAGATTATTTTTAATTTTCCAAATCTTAATATAGAAGACGTTTTCGGTGCGGACTGATTTTTGGTGCGGACTGTGCACTTTTCAGCATATTATTGGTGCACTCCAAGTACATTATCAAGTGTACTAATGGTGCACTCTTTCAGTGCACTACTGGTACACTTCTCGGTGAACTAAGGTGCACTTCCCAGTAGTGCACTGTTGCACTTCTCGGTGTACTAAGGTGACTCCTCGGTGTACTAAGGTTCACCCACAATAGTGTACTGGTGCACTTTATAGTAGTGCACTACCAGGTGCACTCTACGGTAGTACACTGGTGTACTTTGTAGTAGTGCATTATCTAGTAATATACTGGTGCACTATAATAGTCCGCATCGAAAATTAGTCCACACCCGATCAGCCCTCTCTTAATATATATTAAAGCAAAACTATTTCAATCCTTCTCAAGAGTTTAGACCCCACCATTATTTATGTGTCAATCTCCTATTTGCCACACTATTCTCCCTCCCATTTATTAATATTTTAGTTTTTTTTATCATTTGTATATATTAAAACCATAATTGGATATCTTATTTATATATTAATCAAATCTTATTCTTAACTTATTTTCAATTTAAGAACCTATATTATTCCTAGAATTTCTTATTATAGTGATATTTATTTATGACATCAATAAAATCCAATAAAATCAATACAATCTATATATTAAAATTTATCAATTTTCTCATTAATTTTAGTCAATTATCAATTAGGTATACTATTTCAAGCCTTCTCAAGAGTTTATACACAACCATTGCTTATGTGTCAATCTCCTATTTGTCACACTATTCTCTCTCCTCTTTATTAATATTTTAGTTTTTTTTATCATTTATATATATTAAAGCTATATTTGGATATATTATTTATATAATAATCAAATCTTATTCTTAACTGATTTTCAATTTAAGAACATATATAATTCTTAGAATCTCTTATTATAGTGATATTTATTTATGAGATCAATAAATTCCAATAAAACCAATACAATCTATATATTAAAATTTATCAATTTTCTCCTTAATTTTAGCAAATTATTTATTAGATATAATTTTAATTTAGATTATTTTCATATTAATAAATATAGAAAATATATATAGACATATATTTTAATATATAATGATTAAATATTCATAATAATAGTAAAAGGAGAAAAGATATACCTTTATCAGAGTTTCTTTTTTTAAAGGACATCCGAGTTTTATATATTATTTGGATTATAGTAGTGCTATTTACCATGTATCACTATTTTATCTAATAACTTATTATCATCTCATCAAATCGCACAACTTAATCAAATATCACATATATGATAAACTTTCTTATAGAAAATATTATTTATAATTTATATATTAAAATATTCTCATACATGGCACGGGATATATGCTAGTTAGTCACTATATTAAATATATATATTCACTAAAGATAAACAATATAATATGTATTTTATAATTCATCTTTATGTTACATTAAATTGAATATATTATTATGATGTATTTTTTTAAAAAAAAAAATTGGGCAAATAAAGTAAATATATTAATAATTTTTCCCTAAAGATAAAATAATGCAATATGTAGTTCATGATTTGTATTTATGTTATATCAAATAGAATCCATTATTATGATTTAATTTTAAAAAAAAACTTTTACCAAAAAAAAGTAATTATAGTAATATTTTGCGATGTAAATCTATATCAAAACAACAAGCAATTTAACTACATAACTAAAGGTATAAAGGATGAACTTTATTATTACGATTAAGAATCTATTCAAAATCTTAAAAGTCAAAATCCGAAATATGTCGCATTTTGATGACACATATCAGTATGATCTATGTCGAATTTGTGCAACTGTTCTCCATAGATACAAATTTCGTGGAAAATTTCATTGGTGGCTCGGTGAGTTCATGATAAATATAATTTTTAAAAAAAAATTTGTATAGAAAAGCTAATTAATCTATAACATAATAATATAGAAAAGAGTAATTATCACTATTCTTACTAAAATCTTGTATTAATTAATAATATAATGTAAAATTATAAATGAAATTAGATAGGTATAAAAAATAACATAAATTTGATAAAATTATCCCATGCATGGCACATGTAATAAACTAGTATTAAAAATAAATTCCATGATTTTTGAGAACAAGATTAAATATATGATTCTATCTAGATGGAATGATATTTAACTTCTACTTATATGACTATATTAGTAACTAAATATAAATTCATGGAAAATGAGCATTTAATAAATTCGGCACAATTATTGAATTTATCGGAAGTGTTTGTTTATTAATTAATGCAATTAATATGTTTATATTGCTAATTTATACAAAGATTCGGAGGAAGAAAGGTATGTATATATAGAGGGTTGATTGGTTGCGGACTGAGTTTTCTGTGTGAACTGTGTGGACTATTGTAGTATATCATATGTTTTTGAATAGTATACCAGTGCACTATTGAGGAGTGCATCGGTACTGTACTGAGGAGTGCACCGGTAACGTACTGAGTAGTAGTGCACCGGTAGTGTACTGAGGAGTGCACCGGTAGTCTACTGAGGAGTACAACGGTAGTGTACTGAGGAGTGCACCTGTAGTGTACTGAGGAGTACATCGGTAGTGTACTGAGGAGTGCACCGGCGGTAGTGTACCGAGGAGTGGGTCGGTGGTAGTGTACCAAGGAGTGCATCAGTAGTGTACCGAGGAGTGCACCGGTAGTGTACTGAGGAGTGCACCAGTAGTGCATGTACTGGGAGGTGCACCTTAGTACACAAAGGAGTGCACCAGTGCACTACTAGAAAGTGCACCTTATTACACCGACGAGTGCACTAACAAAGAGTGGACCAATAGTACACTTGATAGTGTACTCAGAATGCACCAATAATATGTTGAAAAGTGCACCAGTTGTGATAGTCCGCACAGTCCCCGAAAATTAATCGCACCGGAAACATCTTATGTATATATATAGTGGTATCGTAGATTGCATTGCAACATAAGTATAAAGATGAAATTGAGCAATAGAAATAAATATATACTAAACAGTAAACCCTAAATAAAACATAGTAATAAATAAATATAAAAAAAAGTAATGAATAGAATCGTGATCAAGGTGAGGTTGGCGACGCTGATGGGCAAAGGTCGGGTGGGGTGATCCATCCACTGGTAGGATAGTCGGTAGCAGGAGGCGGCGGCGTGATGTCGTCCTTACTGTCCACTTCAGGTGGTGGTGCTGAAAATGGTATGCATCCTATGCAATGTTTGCCTCACGCATCCAACTAAACATATTCAAAAGACGACTAGGTGAACGTGCTCGATCTAGATCCGCGCACGAGAGGAATAGTCCCAAGTCGATTTTGTATCAACTGGTATCAGAGCGCCAGCCGATCGAGCCACCAAAGTCATCATCACCATCAGGCCGCACCAACGGGGCTTGCCTCCCGCTCCGACCCGATCCATCACCAACCATCATCTCCCTCATCCGTCACCATCGTCTACATCAGGCCGCACCAACAGAGCTTACCTCCCGATCCACACAATCCAAGGTACTGTTTTCATCACCCATCACCGTAACTTTCCATCATCTTCGTCACCACGCATCATCTTCATCACCATCCGCACCTACACACAGTCTTCCCGTTTCTGGGCTGAGAC
This sequence comes from Phyllobates terribilis, assembly GCF_046119375.1. Taxonomy (NCBI): domain Eukaryota; kingdom Metazoa; phylum Chordata; class Amphibia; order Anura; family Dendrobatidae; genus Phyllobates; species Phyllobates terribilis. Next base: position 8,985 of record NW_027367858.1, read on the forward strand.
ACCTTGGGAGATTCGACATAACTGCATGATATTTTATTATTTCAATCTCAAATTTTGAGGGAGAAAACTAGACTCGTCGATCGGAATCCTCGAATTGAAATCGTTGCATTTGGAGTTCGGATCAGGGAGAATCAAATTTTACAAAAGCGACACGTTCAGGAAACTAACAACATCCATCACTGCCTTCAAGTGTGCTTTGACCTTTGGGCTGCTTGTGTGCGGTTACGGTTGAAGACAAAGAGCCGAATTCTTGGAGTTACGGTTGAAGAGAAAGAGTCAAAGTCTTGTTCTTATAAAAGAGAAAGACGAAGAGTTCAAAACCTTTGGAGTTACCAGCAAGCATACGAAAGGTTAAGCGTTTCAATATTTAATTAGTTTTCTTGAATTGAATGAAGAAAAAGTAACGCTTGCTTTCATTAAGAAGAGAAGGAAAAAAAGTGAGTTTATAAAAAAGAAATAAAATAGTGCATTGATTTTAGTAAAAAAAAGAGAGACAAAAGAATTTGTGAAAATTTAAGATGGCTCACATACATCGTCAATGTTTCGAAGGGTATGAGAATGAGTTCTTAGATTGGTCATGGCACATGGCTGATTACTTTAGCCACAAAGACTACAATGAAGTCGGGCAATGCGATGTCGCAATCAGCTGCTTCACCAAATATGCCATTACATGGTGGAATCATGAAGAGGAGTATCGTGATTACCGTCGTTGGCAACCCATCATCACTTGGGAACAACTTGTTTATGTTATGACAAAACATTTTATTCCGGATGTTGAACCTATGACCTATATTGCAAGTTGTAACCGACGAAGTAGGCTATACTTAGAGCGTACTCACTGCCGATCAAGATCGCAACCATTGGTCTCCACCGTGCACTCTTTTAAGCATTCTCCTGAGCGCTCACCTTTGCCTATTGCCACAATCTCCCCTATTATGCGTGTCTCTACTCCGATGCCGCCCCTCATACCTACATCTTCTGCACCGGCACCTAATTTTGTGATTGCTTCATCCACTGTTCTCGTTCATGTTACCTCAACCGAACCGACTTATGATGAGACCGAGAGTTCTATCCCTCCATCCCTACCCATGTTTCATGAAGATGCAGCAGAGATTCCTAGCACACCGACGCAGTCAGCGCTTGAATCACCTCATATCTTTGATGAGTATTTCGATGATGAGTTAATAGATGTTCCCATGCTGACGGAGAGTGACTCATTATACAAGTGTGAAGGGATTGACGTTCCAGTACAAGTGTCTATGACTTTTACAAGAACCCGAGGGGTCTTCGGTTCAACTATATGATGTGACAGACATTGCTATAGAAGTGTCCAATCAAGAAAAGAAGATCAATCCAGCACCAGAGCCTTTCATCTTACACTTTGTTGTGCCTAGATCTAGTCTTGTACCGTACATAGACTCCATGCACTTTTTGACGTCTGCGCGCTTGATCTCCCTTGCTCCTACCTGCTCGAAGTGGGGACGCTTCGATTCTAAGGGAGGGAGAATGATGCAATCCTGACTTGCAATCACTCGATTCGAGGCGAATGTGATACGACCTCGACCATGGCGTCCTTCTTGGCGAATACTTAGTGTATATCTATTACATGTTTATTATTATTATTTAGCATTATCATGTTTTACACATTTTCTATTTTGGATGTCTTTTTCTCTTATGCTTAAGAGGACCGACCCATTAGTTAGAATAGGTCCAAGCCCACTAGGGTTTTGGAAGGTTTCCTTTGGCTATATATAGCCTTCTTGTATTGCTTTTACAATCACGTTGAATGCAAATTAGAAGTTGAGTTATCTCCTCTTTTGCACTGGCACCATCCCGGCCCGGGCTCGCACCTCAACGAGCCGTTATCATTCTTGTCCAAACACGCTCTTGTTTTAGTTCTTAAACACTTAAACATAATCGACGATCCGGTGAACGTTCTCGATCCAGATCCGCGCCCATAACGAATCGACCTCCAAGTAGATTTCGTATCAATACTTGATAACAGGAGGCGGAGGTGGGGGTGTAGTCGTTGCTGCTCCTGTATTAGGAGGAGGAGGAGGAAAAGAAGAGGAAGAAGAAGAGTAACAAGCGGAAGATGAAGAAGAGGAAAGAAAGGAAGAAGAAGAGGAGGAAGATGAAGAACAAAAGGAAGAAGAAGAGGAAGAAGAAGGCAGCCATTGGATAAGGCTGCAAAGGGCTGCCGGAATGTACGGACTACACGTCGACTCTTGACCACCGCAAAGGATTGGCGGCAAGATACCGCAGTCTGACCCTCCACCAATTGAATCTTCTGGGAATTCCCTAGTCGCTGCTACCGACACAGCCACCATTGACGCCAACTACAACAACAACAACCACGAAGAAGACCACATGTTATACTTCTTTAATTGATGAAGGAATTGATATTGATTTGTACTTGAAGATGTACGGGAGGATTACTTTGATTGGGTGTCTACTTATAATAGTACAACTATTACGGTTACATAAGATCGATTTTTACCAATACAATTATCTTTTATATTGGGTCCGATTCCATTTAATAATGTTGTTTATACTCCGTATCTTATAACGAAATAGTTTCCAATCATTAACTAGAATTCGGAAAAGATGATAAGGAATATGAAAAGATAGATTTGTTTCTATCTTATCATAAGATTCTGATAATAACGGTTTGATATGATAAAAGCCAATAAAACTATTCTATATTTTATACAGTTACCGATCTGCATTTCTTAACAATTTATCTACCCATACTTAATTATTCTTCAATATCGGAGTGGCATCTTAATTATCTCTCAATATACATAGAGATGTATGGTCCAATTTATCTAGTCATAATCCTTATGTCAAGTTTAATTGAAATCTATTACTACTTAAAAATAAAAGAGTCTCAAATAAATAGGACCTATTTTGTCATTACATGTAACTAGGTTGGGCTTCTTTCTGCTACTGAAAAATTGGGTCGTTTCTTTTGTTTCTTGTTCGTCTTCTTTCCTCGAAGCCCTAGCTCACTCCACCTCGTCTCTTTCCTCTCTTCTTTCCCGACACCATTGAGCTGAACAAATCTCCAGCTCCTCGACATCGCGCTGCTCACTCCGCATAATAAACAAATGGGCAAAGCTCGAGTCCCCTGGATCTGAGTCATTCGATGTGAATCAAAGGGAATTGTTGGTTGTGTATGCGATATCTCCTTCCTTGTTTATTTCATGTTTCTTCTTCTTTAAAATTCCTCAGATCTGATCCACTTTTTTTTTTCCTTGATGTTGCTCCGTTCTTCGTCACTTGATATCGCTGATCGGATTTGCACCTTGTAACCGGTGGAAGGTGGCGGTGGTGGTATAAGTGATTTTCGTGTGAGTATTTCTTGCATTCTTTATTATTTTGTGATGTGAAGTTAGATAAGATGCTGGTTTTGGGGTTTGTTGTTCGATTCGCTTCAAAAGACAATACCTAACGTTTTTCGCCTCTTCCTCTCTCAACCAGCTTGCCTCCATCAACGATGTTCACCGCATGTATATCTTTTGCCTCCATTAATTTTGAATTCATTTTTTGTTTTTATTTTTTAATAAATATATATTGTCTTCGTTGTTTTGGACTCATATAGAGTATTATAGATTTGAATTTGGACTTCATTTTGTTGGGCTTATCATATTGTTGGGCTTAATTGTAATAGAACTTGGCCCATTTAGCTCATATTAATTTTAAACCCATAATGCTACCCTTTCTTCCATACTGATTTGTAAACTTAATTACACATGCTTACCTTATTATAACACTTGTCTTTCAGTAGGCTTGTGATTAGATGACTCATGCTTATTTACAACTGGTTTCACATCTTCTTTTTTCACTGTTCAGAATATTACTGATATTAATACTTGTGCGCTTGCTAAATTCATTTTAATATATGTCATGGTGCTCTCATGTCTTATGACTAATCACAAATTCCCATCTCCTTCATAATATTATTATTTATTGATGTTGATATCGTTGATGTTGATTTTCTTATCCACATATAAAGGAGTTGGTTATCATGTTTGCAAATACTAAAGCTCAAATCTATAGCAGCGGTTATTTTAAAGTGTAAGCTCTTTCTCTCCCAAATTCTAAGTATCATATTCTGTTCTTCTACATTGATTGGAGATTTGTACTTTACAATATGTAAATATCTTCTTTAGGTTAAAAGTTGTGAAGACTTTGTATCCATATTTATTTATTTTTGTTTTTCCATGTTACTTGAAATGTTAAGTAATTGCATTACTTGGGTTAAAAGTTGTGAAGAATTTGTCTCCATATTTGTATTCTGTATTTGCATTCTAATTAAAATCTACAGTAATTGCATTGCTACTGCCTTCATCTTTGTCTCCATGCATGATGCTGTCCCTGTGTACAATGTTTACACCTTATCTAAAATGGTCTTCTTCCTAATTAATTATGAATAAAATCTGAATTTTGTCAATCGAAGTTTATATTGTTATCTCATTAGTTAAGAGAAGGTGTCAACATATCCAACTTTTAAGGAGATGTCAATTAAAGCCAACTTTTAAGGAGATGACAGAATCTGTTCATTACTAATTAAATCTAACTCTTTATTTATATGAAGACAGATAAGGATATAATAATTTCAGAGAATGTGTCAAATGAAAGCCAATAATTAATTAATGAAATTGACGTGATTTAAATTATGGCAGTAGAGATATATGAACAAAATATTCTTAAATAATTAATTTTACCTAAAAAGCCCATGTTTGATCTTCATTTGATTAACAATATAAACTTCTTTTGATAAAATTTAGATATGTTTAAATTCGGTAGTCGGTTGTACAACACTTGCATTAGAACTCTCTTTGCACGAGTAAAAGACTTAAATAATGAATATGCAGTAGCAAGGGACTGCAGATTTGCCTACTGTATAAAATCAAGACAACACGTATAATATTTCAAATGTCTCATGGGAATCCATCAAAGTATGTTTTGCTTTTGTATATCCAATAGTAGAGATATAAATCATTATATCAACAATTTTTTAATTGTCAAAGATTTCCCTAAAATATAAGGCACAAAACCTTTGAGACGAAAATTTTCATGCCATCTGGGCTATTTTAAATGATTGTAAATAAGCAATCAAGTCATTAATGAATCAAGGGAACATTCACCATGAAATTTGCTTCCAGTATATATTACAAAATCATATTTGAAGATAACTTTCAGATGACTGGATTAATAACACATGACAGTAACGCAGTATAGATAGAATGTCTATAATGTGTAATTGAACTCTCTATGCTTGATACTGGTTGTTATGGCATTCATCAGGAACTTCAACATTTTTTTTCATTTGTGTTGACTTTCTGTTTGGTGGATTGCTATGAAGAATATCACAATCACGATTTCAAACATTCGTGTGGAATTAAACTTGTGCAAGCATAGCTACTGAAGTGCACAAAAGATATAATTACTTGACTTACATTATTTTCTCTGGTGTATGCAGGATGGGTCCCCAAAAAGTGTACTTCGACTCCATGGTCTCAAAATCCAGAAATCACACAGTTCATGCTAAGGTTATTAGTAAACATACTTGCAATGCCAGAGAAGGCAAGAAAAAATACCAAAGGCTACTTCTTATCGATGGGGAAGGTTCACATACAATTTCTACATCTTTTTTCAATTGTATGTATTTATTCTTCTTTTATCCATAGTGTTTGTTCGCTTATTTAATTACCTTCTTCCATTTCTTCAAAGGGTTTGACAATGAAGGCTATATTTTTTGGACACAACGTTGATCATTTCGATGAAATCATTACCGAAGACGAGTGTTATGATATGAGCAACCTCATGGTTTCCCCGATGACTGCAAATTTTCAGTATTATCCTGATGAAAAGCAAATCAACATCAACACCTCATCCTACATAAAGAAGGTTGACAGAGGCGAATTGTAATCTCATTTTACGTCTAAGTTTTCCACAATTTTGGATGTTTTAGGCGACACTCTTCGGTACACCTTTTTACTAACATATTCTTCTTCCATTGTAGCTTCTCAAGTATCTAACTCAAGTATTATATTATGCAACTTTCAGACATGATAATGGTTGTTCTCCACTACATACCTCCGAGATAAGTGCTGAACCAGAAAACCAATACTGAGTCGGACCTATTAGTGTTCTACATTACTGACGATAGGTACCGTTTTTCATAAATTTTCACACTTTTTTCCTTTCATCTAAAATTAACCAACTAATATGCTTTTACGCACTCGCTTGCAGTTTCTCTCAAGTTGTCTTTCTCTCTTTATGGAATGAACTTGCACTATCTTGTGAGATATTTCCTAACAAGGATCCATGTGGTGTGATTATTTCAGTAACTGGTTTGGAAACAAAATAATTTAAAGGTATGCTTATTAAGCATTAATTTTTGCAGTAGTAATATTCTCTTTGTTAAGACAATGTGGTGGATCACACTTATTTATTTCCTTAACATAAACATGCTTCGATATAACAACAAACTACTTTTCAAAGATTAACTTTGGAAGTGGTATTTACAACTTCACTCTCATAGGTTTGAGCCCACAACTTGTATGAATAACTGCAATTATATGTATATGTTTTATTTCCCTATCCATAGGATTGAGACCAATCATGATATTATACTCACCACAATTGGAATCACTAAGTTGAAGAATGAATCACATTCAGGTGACATGCCTTTATCAACAATTGAGAAAGCATCAAGGTTAAAGGTTTTACCTTAATAAATTCTCTTCAATGCATTCTTATGTCATTTAACTTCTCACATACTCTGTTCAATATACTCAGTGCTTCATTTCTTGTGATATTCATCCAATATAGATCACATCCAAAGGCATGTTGAAATAGCTGCGTACATTCCAGATTTAACTTTGGATCGTTTGTGCTTGACATTGACTTGTAACATATTTGGTAAAGCTTGTGATGTGCCTCTAGAAGCATCTTACTTATGCGACAATTGCAACAACTACACCATCTCTGTAGCAAATTAATCACTCTACTTCCTTCATCCTCTTTAGTTTCATCAAAAGAATGATTATCTACTGAGCTAATGCGTATATATAGATAAGTCATTAGAACAAATTTAGGCATAAATGAGTGAAGTTAAAGGATCCAAAAATCTCAAATCCATAAATTCTTCGAAAAGACCAAGAATAAACCTTAAGCAAGAACTTTATTAGTTCTGATCCACATTCCTTTCCGTAGAAGGATGTAAATTATTGTCCTAAATGCCTAAAAACAGTCTAATAACATAATCATAATAGCCGACTAAAAATCTGAACTTGAATTGTCGATTTTGTTGGATTACAAAGTACTTTATTATCTCTCTCTATTCATATAGACTTCATCACGAATGTACTTAGTACCACAACACAGATTGGAATTTAAAAACACTAAGATTCTATCAACCACATGAATTAAACAAAGATAATAGTGTTGTTTTGTACAGTTCATTAAGGAAGACACCAACTTACATACAAACAGAACTAAATAGAGTGAATTCAAGTGTGTTTTGTTTTTTTTTTGTAAAAAGAAATATAAATCATGGTGTCTTCTTCATTTTGGGATTTGTCAACTTTATCGCTACTGATGGTACTGGGACTTTGAGATTATCCTCCAACAGCAAAACGTTAGAACAACTGCTTAAGATTAAATCATTGGCCTTCTACAACATGTCCGCCAAGATATTTTTCCTTGCACAGATATACATTGAGTAATTCAAACTTTTAATTTATACATATTGAATGTTGAACTTAACTTCTTACTATAGGATCGCAAATCTTTTGTTGACAAAGAAAGTACTACACTACGCACCCGTGTTCTAAAAACACGCCTAGGCAACACCCTAACGTTTAGACTAGGTGCTAGTCTTTTTTTACTAGTCAGTGGAAAAAAAATTGCCTGACTAGGAGGCTAGGCGCGTCTAGGCATTACGTTTTTTTTAGGTGGGGGTATGTGTTCTTTTTTTGAAAGGGGTATGCGTTCTTATTTAGGTTAAATGTTAAAAATCAATCCCACCATCTCGTTCGTCCCACGCCTCCACCTCTCACCTCTCACCTCTCACCTCTCACCCCTCTCCTCTCAATTGAGAACTTTGTCATCCCTACAACCTCCCACCTCCATCTTGTCCTGCCGGCATCTCTCGTCCTACTAGCCACCTCTCACCTCACCTCTCCTCTTGTACCTCCTCTCACCCTTGTTCAGATCTCCCTTTATCTTGCCCTCGTACTACAACCAACATCCGCTAAGAGACTGTGACTGCGACTATGACTTAAGAATAATTATTTAATATTACTTACGTTGAAACGTGTCTTCAAAACTGTAGGATTTTTGCTTGTTGTGATATTGTAGATCTTCTTTATGTAGAATACTATAAAATCTATAACTTTTGGATGATTAATTATAAAATTATATGCTTATATTAGAATTATATAGTTAAATTATGAATTATTATGAAAATTATGAATCGATATATTTCGATTTAGGTTTTAATATAAGGAAATTATATTCAAATATAAAAACTAAGTGTTATAATATTGATTTGCCTAGGCCCCGTCTAGGCTCGCACCTAGACGCCTAGGCTCTAGCCCCCCACTGCCTAGCACCCGCCTAGTGTTTTTAAGAACACTGCTACGCACCAAGAAAACAAAAATGTTGCTATCCTCTGTTGAAGCTATTCTCGTTAATAACAACAATATTGTGTGGTGGCTCAAATATATACTCTAATCAATCAACAACATCTTCATGATCGCACCAGCTTTTGCAACTTCTATATATATATATAGTTAGATATGCAGATATAAGATGTTTTGAACGTGTACATATATGTTGATGTACTGTAAAGCCTAATTGTTTTCTAGTCCTTTTGGAGGTGTTGTGCATATACTGAATCTACGAACTCATGCATGTAGCTATACAATTATGCAATTAATTTTTTGAATGTCACTGTGGTAGTAACTAATGCACGCAATAGTTGTTCAAACCTTTTGAATTAGTCTTCCATCAACTCGTGTATACTTAAATATCAATATCTAGAAATGTCATCATTAATCATGTTAGTTTACCGTAACAACACCTAAGAGACAAGAATCCAACAACCACAAACTAATCAGAATAAACAACAAGAGTGATAAGAAATTATACTTGTTCATCTCTAATAAAAACTATAATCAGATTAGTTAAATTGGTGTCGTAAACTGAACAAGACAACTCAATAAATACATAGAACGACTACTTCTTGCTATTTGCATCATATCTTTGTCTTCACATCTACTTCTTTTCATACTTTACCATTATTTCTGTTCTTTGTTTACAAATGAATAAAATTTGTTTGTATGTGTGTTGTATACGCTTTGACTGCTTCTTTGACATGTTACACCACTGTATTCACACTTCTTCACTCCTTCTTATCAAACTTATATTTCTTGCACACAAGAATAAACTCCTGTAGCTCCACGTCTACTTCAAAACTGCATACAAACTTTAGGAGATCCATATCTACTTCAGATTTCCCAATGCAATGGCAAGTACTTCTGGATCAGTGCCGACTCCTAATCTTAATCCTAATAAAAAAGGAGAAAAAGTCGAATGCCGGTCGAACTTGTTTACCAATCCATATGTAAGACACACATACCCACATCTCATATAACTATGTCAGCTTCAACTACATGCAGGTGTTGTCATGCACTTAAATTGAGTACACATTCCCAACTTTCTGCAGTCAAAAAAGAAAAATTAAATTAGCTTCAAATTAAACTCCTCAAGAACTTATATACTTATTTACAAACGAGGATGAACAAAGAATTGATTTCAGAAAGTATGTCATAGTTTATATTAACTTGTTTGCATTCACTTCTCTTGGCGGTAAATAAAAAACGACAAAGCGACAAAGGCATATACACATTAACTCTACACAAGCAACTTTACCATTTCATCTCCGATTTATTACCCGCTTCCGATAATCCAAACTATCTCTAAATGTATTTCTATGACGGTGCATCTGAATTTGACGCGCAGACTAATCATTTCAAGCAACTACGTCCAAATAGAGTTTCAACTCTCATGTCGCTTATGAACTCAAATCCTTGTGCGCGTTTTTTCCGTTCCTTAAGATAGATAGATATTAAAGAGAATTAACAGATTTCAATCCCTCACAACCCAGTGCTTGACCAACGATTTTACAATGCCCCTACAAGAAATGAAGTGGATGCACTATTTATTGAAGAAACAAACTATACTCAAATACATATCCCCCATAATGTAGTGTATGGTAAATCAGAAGAGCCACATAGAGTTATGCACTACTTTGGCTGTTATGATCCACTACAGTATCCACTGTTATTTCCAAAAGGAGTGTCAGGATGGCATCAAGGTATCAAGATAAATATAAATTCGTCGATGCGTGTAAATGAGGACATCACTTTTCCCATATCAACCAACTGCGTTCAAGATGCCATAAATCTTCTGATCCGAGAAACAAAAGGTACTTACATCAATTCTCCCGCCTTTTGTTCCTACATGACAACAAATATTTACTTCTATCAAATATCTTTTTTTCAGTTTTAGAACGAAGGCCACCTAACGATGACAAAGAGATTTCTTGCAGGAAATATTACGCCTACAAGCTCCAAATACGACTGTACAATTTCTTAATTCATTTGGTACGGATATTCCAGTATATAGACGACATGTACGTCAAAATTGAAAACAAACGATGAGACTACTTGCGCAAAAATCAAACACATATCAAAAGTGAGTTGTACCAGGGTATCGTTGATAGCGTCAATGACGGCAACATAAGTGCTAAATCATTTGGCCCGTGTGTCATTCTTCCCGCATCCTATATTGGTGGCCCTAGGGACATGAGATGCACATATTTGAATGTCATGTCTCTTGTTGAAAAGTATGGAAACCTAGACTTGTTCATAACAATTACTTGCAATCCAAACTGGCCGGAAATACAATCGCACCTAGGATCAACATAAACAACTCAAGATAGACCAGATCTAATAACACACATCTTCTATTCAAAGCTTGTATCACTCAAAAAATTAATAATGGAAGACAACATATTGGTCCAGTTGCAGCGAGAGTTCAGGATTTTGATTTTAAAAAACGCGGTCTTCCACACGCACATATCCTACCAATACTTAAGTTGGAACATGAAATACTTAATCCAGAAGCTTTTGACAAATATGTATGTGATGAACTACCCCCGTAGAAAATTCGTACTTAAGAGCACTCATAGTCAAACATTTGTTTCATGGTCCATGCGGAAATCTTAATCCAAACTGTTCTTGTATGAAAGAGAACAACCACCGACGTACCTGTAAATCCAAATATCCAAAAGAATATGCAGAATTTGCTACATGTGGTGAGAACTCTTACCCAGTATATCAAAGACGAAACAATGGGAACACTATTCGAGTTAGAGGAGCTACACTGGATAATCAATGAGTTATTCCATACAACCCATTCCTTCTTGCAACTTTTGACTTTCATATTAACGTAGAAGTATGCTCCACAATAGAAGCCATAAAATATCTTTACAAATACGTGTAGAAAGGTCATGATTGAGTTAGTTTTAATATTCCACATAGTGACAATTACAAAGAAGATAAAATCACATCATATCATAGTGGAAGATGGATATCCCCACCTCAAGCTTCCTGGAGAATATTTGGCTTCCCCTTGTTCGAAATGAGCCCATCAGTGATTCCATTACAGATACACCTCCCACGTATGCAACTTATTACATTTAATGAACACGAAAACTTACAAAATGTCATTAACAATGAAAACCATCAAACTATCAAACAACAATGCTAATGGGATTTTCCAATCACAACAAACAACATTCATAAGACGTTCCTTACTTATACCATGAATTCCCTCTACATTATGTCTGGGATAAATCATGCAAAGTATGGATCAGGGGGAAAATACCAAGATCTATTGGAAGACTCATGTATGTAAATCCCGCAGAAGGAGAGAGATATTATCTCAGGCTTCTTTTAATACATAGTAAAGCACCAACTTCTTTTGACGATCTTCTAACAGTTAATGGTGTTAAGTACAATACATTTCAAGAGGCTGCTAAAAAAACAGGCTTACTAAAGGATGATGGCTATGTAAATTCATGTTTAGAAGAAGCAAAACAAACACTAATGCCATCTGTATTACGTAGGCTATTTGCAACTTTACTAATACACTGTGAGCTCATCAATCCCAAATCCATATGGGAATGTCATTACAAAGCTCTTTTAGAAGGTTTTGCATACCAGTATCCATCAGAAGATGCAAATGTTTTACATTTAACGATCACCACGATTGAGAATTTTTTGGACACTATGGGAAAAACTCTCAAACACTTCAATCTCGACACATATGATAAAACAGAAAAATTAGGCTGTAAATCCACTAGAGACATCAGTGATGCACTAAATTCTCCTATCACAAACTTATATGCCAACACACCGGAACTTCTCAACCACGAATAACAGGCGTCATATGATTGCATAATGGATCATGCATATCATGGTAAACATGGTGCATTTTTCATAGACGGACCTGGTGGAAAAGGTAAAACCTTTCTTTACTTTTCTCTTTATGTTAAACTCTGTATATTAGGAAAGATTGTTCTTCCAACTGCAACATCTGGGATCACGACATTAAACATACTGACAGGACGAACTGTGTACTCTCGTTTCAAACTACCTATTGATAATACAACATCCTTAATTTTTATTTTTTTCTAAGCAAAGCAGTCTAGCACATTTACTAAATCAATCTTCACTCATCATATGGGATGAAGCATCAATGGTCAAAAAAGAAAACATGGAGTCCTTAGATTTACTTCTCCAAGATATATGTGATAACAAAGAAATTTTTGGAGGAAAAGTTATTGTGTTCGGTGGAGATTTCAAACAGGTACTACCAGTTCTACCTCACAAAACACAACATGAAACAGTATGTGCAAGCTTAGTAACCTCTTACTTATGGCCAAAATTGACAAAGTTTAAACTCATGCAAAATATAAGAGCACAACAAGATCCTCTATTACGCAACTTCGTGCTGCAACTTGGAAGCAGAACTTTACAAAAAGCAGAAAAAACATTTATAACAGTGCCTACTAACAATTCGGATTGCATTACAATTGATGAAAACTGTTTCGATCTCTTGATAAGTTATATATTTCCAGAAATATTAGAACCCATGCCAAAAGTCTCAATATTCTCCAACAGATCCATATTAAGCCCCACAAATGAAGACGCGGATAGCATTAATGTTGCATTAATCGATAGGACAACCGTCTACATATGAAAGCATTGACTCTATTACTGATGACAACAACAACATACACCCCACTGAGTTCATACACACACTATGTCCATCAGGAATGAGCCTACACAAACTGACACTGAAAAATGTTTGTCCCGTTATATTACTGCGCAACCTAGATCCATCAACTGGTTTGTGCAATGGAACTAGAATGATTTGTAGAACACCGCAACAAAATACTATGTGAAATCTCATAGGGGTACTACAAAGGCGAAAAAATATTTATTCCATGCATAATTATGAGATCACCATCATCACAAAATTACCCTATCCAGTTCCAGCGTAGACAGTTCCCCATAAAATTATGCTTTGCAATGACAATCAACAAATCACAAGGACAGACACTCGACCGAGTAGGGTTATATCCAAGACAACCATCCATGCTTTTCACACGATCAACTATACATAGCCTTCTCAAGAGCAAAACACCAAAAACGACCTTAAAATATTCACATCCTAGTAATGAAAATTATTGCGGTAAACAAGATATAAAGAACAACGTATCCTTCGAAATACTAAAAAAAGTACATCACCTACCACTCTACATCTTTTGGATTAAAGACACAATAATCCTTTCCTCAAAAGGTACGCTCTCCACCTCAAAATTATGCATTACACCCATGACCATTTACTATTCAATCTTTGTAATCATGTGTTCTACTGACAACCTCCCAACAGGTCATAGAGATCTCCAACAAATCTGAACGAGCTACTGTATATGTATCTTTGCAATTAAATATTTTCAAGTGCTTCCTATAGCGACCGTATGTAATGATATTCCTTCTTGTTTTCACGTAATATATAATATACAAATATATTTTTCTTGTATACACTTACGCTACCAAAAATAAAAAGAGGGTCAACATTCGCGCCCGCGGTCACACCTAGTCTATATTAGATGAGGATATTTAGACTGGTTTTTTTATTTATTTTAGAAACTAACTGAAAAATAAAAACCGGATGCCTTTTATGATTGTCATTGTTTTCAACTTTTCTTAAAATAATGCAAGTCACATGTCCTTTTATGCAGTTATAATTCGCATTCACTTCTGACACATAAGCATGGATGCACTCTTAAGACATAAATTTGTGTTTGATTTTTGATTTACATGTGTTGTCAATTGAACTTTAGTGCATTTTTCACAAATAAGCATGCACTTTCAACATATATGCACTACTAGAAAAATAGGTAGTAAAGTGGCTTAGATAGATGACACTTTTGTAAAAATTAAGGCTGGGAATTTTCGGTTATTGGTAAGTTTTTTGCCTACCCATAAAAAAATTATTTAATCGGGTTCGTTTCCGGTCAATTTTTAACAGGGAACCGTTATTACCCAACCCCCACAATTTTACCAGTTTCTCGATTTCTTATATTTTATATATTTTATTGTGTTTCTGGTCCTGAAGTCAGATTTTGTTCTTAAAGTTGGTTTTGGTTAACCAATTTTCAGGCACACAAAATTAAAGTCCTTCATATTCACACAATTTGCTTTTTAATTTTTTTTTGCAATAAGGATAACATGGGAAATAATTCTAAACGAAAGTAATTCCTGATCACCACAAAAGATGATCTTATAGAAACCAAAGACTAATTTTCTAAACGAAAAATCAAGTCTAGCAATCTTGTTGCTGGATGCTCTTGATATGCCATCAGGTAATGTCGACCATTGAAGTTGCATAAGAATGTCCCAACAAATATGACTTGGAATTTTTTTTATAGCTAGCAAATCCGCCGTTCTATTTGCTTCTCGGAAGCAGTGATTGACCTGAAAAGAATGACATAAGTTCAAGGTCTCGTTGATATCATGGATGATTCCATGAATTTTCCAAGGCACCTACCACAATCTCCTATTCACATTGAGATAAGGGTTTGTTGGTTGTGTAAAAAGGAATAAGTTATTTTGCCTTATGCACTCCTTGCCATCTAGTATGTTAAGTTTTCCTATTTCTTCACATTGATATACTACCTGTTATCATCTCAATCAGAATAACGCCGTCTTCTGCTCCAATCTATTAGCTACTGGTTGTTGTTCAAGTTAGAAAACTAAAATTATGAAAGTTGGAAATCAAAAGTTAGTATAGGATTTGTCATTTTCACCAATTGTAATTCTTTCGAGATTGCTTTCATATTCATCAATCAAAACTTAGTATTGGATTTGTGTTATTATGGCTATTTTTTATAGCACTGCAACAATTATAGATATAAAATTTATTACATGGATTTGGGATGTCTACATCTCAACAAGGTGGAATTTACCCAATTGTCTATCCATGTTTGAACGGGCTGGTTTTAATTGTGCTATGTGAAAGTGCATACTACAAACATCAAAAATTTATTGTTATAAAAATTATTGATTCGTGTTTATATGCAAATATTTTTTTATATAAAATTCATAGCCTAGCTCAAATAGTAGAGTAACGTGTTTGTGCACGTTGGTGCAGGTTCGAATCCCTCACAGGCTACATATTTATGAGAATTTTGTTGCACATCACGAGTTTTATCTGGTTTATATTTTTTAATAATAAATTTTAGATTTTGTGTTCATGAATTTTATATTGTGGGTTCATGAATTTATATTAAATGTTCATAAGTTTTTTTGAATCCATGTTTTGTTTTATAATTTTATAAAAAAATCCTCGTAGTTTGTCATTTTTTTCTAATTGTTAAGTAGCTTAAATGTTCTGCTTATTTTGATGATGATAAACACAACATTTGATGTCTTTTCTCTGTGATAAGATTTCCAGGAATAGCTCGAGGAGTTTGGAGAATAGCTTTGACACAAGAGGACAAGGTTTGATCCTAACAGGGAAAACGAGTCTCACAAAGGCAGTGATGAATAAAGAGTGAAGAAAATAAAAGCTCAAATGTTGAGTTGTGAAGACCGGAGGACTAGCTAAAGCGAAGAGAGTCGTTGTGAGCTAGTGGACCGAGCTTCAAACTCAGAGTGAAGAATACAAGTGAATCCAGTGTGTGAAGAGTGTCCTACGATGGAATCCTGCACCAACGTGTAAAAGATTTGGGCGCAGTAAAAGGAAGGCCGAGAAGCTAAGGATAGGAGAATGTGCAATTTCTACCAATGGATAGTGATGAACGGGGATCGCCAAGCTGGACGACTAAGAGGCGCGCTAGTGGTGTGGAGATGATTGCTAGCGTGGACAAAGTTGTCGCTCAAGAGAAGAACAAAGCGTGTGGAATCAAAAGGTGCTCCAGGGATGGACGGATCACACGGATTTCCAGCGTGTCGTTCTTCAATGCATTCTTTTATAGGTTTTTCTATACTTGGAGGATAAGTTTAGAAATTTTATAAATAGGTGCAATAGGTGATTGTTAGTGCACGAACTCATGAGCTGAGCTGAGAGAGCAACCCAAAGAGAAACATAAGAGGTCTAGAAAGCTTTAGAGAGAAAGTTAGTACAACTGAGTGTTTAGGGAAAATCTCACTTGCTGAGAGGAGAAAGAAAGAGCGAATTGGTAAGAGTCGTATCTAGAGGAAAGCTACTCTTAGCCAAGGTCGCGAGAGGTTAGTGAGTTCGTCTACACACCTTGAGAGCAGAAAGGATTACTTGTATTGAGCTGAACACAGATTGTATTGAGTGAGAGAGTTACGAGTGTTGTAATTTCTCTTGATTAATATAATCTAACTTGTGGTGAGTTTTATCCCGAGCTTGGTAGAAGTCTAGAGTTCTCACCTTGGGGAAAATCTTTGCATATTGAGCCGAACATACCATCTAACAATTCTAAGTTCAATTGTTGTGGCTAATATCTCTTTTCACAACTCTAACACACTTGCTTAATAGATTGATGTGTTTACTTTGGAGATTATACTAGCTTTCAAGTTTTTTTAACTTTCGTATCTTTAATACACTAAAGCGGGTTGGTCAAGCTACTCTTTTGTAAGTGTTAGCCGATCTAAGCTACTCTATCCTATCCAGCAGCGTTTCATTCCTATATCAGTCTCGCTGGATTGGATCCTTACACACTAGTTTTTTAGCTATTCGTGTATTGAATATACATAAGTGTGTAAAACCCACAATTGGCATCAGAGCTTTGGATGCTCACTTGCATTGATTCATGCTCTCTAGTCTGAATCATGGGAAACGACAAAAATGTTAGCATCATATTCTTAGATGAGGGTGAACTAGACTGGTGGCTCACTATGACTAGAAACTATATCCAACAAACTGACTATGAATGTTGCGGGATCATTGACAAAGGTGAAGAAACTCTCAAGAATGAAATAGACACATACAAATGGGGACCAACGGAGTATGCTATGCTTGAGAAGAATGAAAAAGGGAAACAACTCATTCTGAATTCTCTCTCTCGAAAGGACATCGACAAGATCATGTCACTTCCAACATCGAAGCTCATGTGGAATGCTATCATAGATATGCAGAGCGACAGTGAGGATATGAAAAAAAAATCGTCGATTAGAGCTCCAAAGGGACTTCCATTCATTTAAAATGGGTGAAAGCGAGTCTGTTTTGGACTATCATTCTAGATTCCAGGTACTATGTGACAAGATGTCTTCCGCAGGACTGAAGGTACAACCCTGGGAACTCTCTTTAGCTTTTATCTATGGTGTTAACAGTAAATTTGATACAACTAAATGTATAATGCTAATGACAAAAGAAACAAACGAGTTGCATGTATCTGTACTTGCTGGTAAACTAAGAATACAGGAATCTGAGGACCAAAAGGAGTCGCTAGCATCAAAGGAATCCCAAGGAATAGTTGTCAAGATCACCCGTGTTCTTCAAAAGGTCAAAGATAACGATGAATTAGACAATGAGGAAGAACGGGAAATATCTCTGATGACCAAGCTTGTCAAAAGGTTCTTTAAGAAGAAGAATGACTTAACAATGAAAGATTACAAGCCAACAAACCTCAAGCACGTCACATGCTACAACTGCTCAGGTGAAGGAAATTTTGCCAAGGATTGCACAAGTATAAAGGTGGACGTTAAGGAGGAACAAAGCGGATCTGAAACACCACATATAAAGGCATTTTTCACCTTATGGGGCAATTCGAATGTTAAGGTGGACGTTGGAGAAGAACAAGAGAAATGTTTATTTTTCACCGAAGATCCAACTCTTGAACCTGTCTTTGAGGTAAATCTTCTTAAACTTGAAATCTCCTCAACACCCCTTCTCTCCTTCTTTGAGGGTGTACTCGATCAAGCGAGTCTATTTGAAGAAAAGCTTGATTTAAGTGATTATGATTCCTCACAATCTGTTATGACTATATTTGAGGAAGAGCTCAATCAAGTGAGTTTAGATAAAGACAAGCTTGATCCGAGCAAGTCTTTTAAGACTCAGCGTGTACATACTAGGACCTCAAAAGCCAAGCACAAACAAGCGCAAGCACAAAGAGTGTTACCTTCCCAAGGTAAAACTCACCAAGTGCTAGATCTGAACGATGATATCCACTATGAGCGAGTTCCTAGAACTGTGAACAGTGTTCTTAAAAACGCTATGCGGGTGCTAGGCGGTGAGGGGGGCTTAGCGCCTAGGCGGATCAATATTATAACACTTATTTTATATATTTTCATATAATTTTCTTATATGAAAAACTAAATCGAAATATATTGATTCATAATTTTCATAGTAATTCATAATTTAACTATGAAGCATATAATTTGCTAATTAATCATCCAAAATTTATAGAATTTATAGTATTCGTCATAAAGAAGATCTGCAAGAGCATAACATGCAAAAATCATACAGTTTTCAACACATGTTTCAACATAAGTAATATTAAATAATTATTCATAAGTCATAGTCCCAGTCACAAGCTCTTAGCGGGCGTTGGTCGCAGTATGAGACGAGGGACAGGGAGAGCCGAACAAGAGTGAGAGGTGAGACGAGAGGTGAGGTGAGGTGAGGTGAGGTGAGAGGCATCCGGTGGGACAAGAGGTGACAAGATGGAGATGGGAGGTAGTAGGAACGATAAAGGGTGAGAGGTGAGAGGCGGAGGTGTAGGACGAACGAGAGAGTGAGACTGATTTTTAACTTTTAACCTAAATAAGAACGAATACCCCTTTTAAAAAAGAACTCATACCCCCGCCTAGAAAAAAACGTAACGCCTAGGCGCGCATAGGCTCCTAGGCGGCCACCTAGGCGGGCGATTTTTTTCCACTGCCTTGCAAAAAAAGGACTAGCTCCTAGTCGTAACGTTAGGGTGCCGCCTAGCGCCTAGGCAGGGACTAGGCGGGCGTTTTAGAACACTGACTATAAAGATGAAAGTTCTACCTTCCAGTTCTGGAATCGCGAGCTCTAATGTTCCTACAGAGTAAACACTTTGTTGGAAACAAAAAACTTGATTAATGTTGGAATGAAGACTAGAAGGCACATCGTCATATCTTAAGCTACTCTCATTTCACAAACAAGGAGGAGTTCTCTTTTTTTTCTTCAGGGTTGAACCTAAGAAATCAAGCATGTTTCAATGACTAATACACATGTCTTTCACTCTTATTTTACAGTAGGTGTACATAATGTGGTATAGTAGTAGCTTTATGCAAAGAAAGTCAGTGATTATAAGTTGCATTTATTATTTCAAAGCGAGACTCAGATAGTTCAAACGAGTGTCTGAAGACTTCAAGCGATTTTACTATTCAACTCGTTGAACTATAACTAATACTTCCAGAAGAGAAAAACTATAATATATCTCTCTAAGGTGCTTTTCATGGATATCTTTCTGATCCTTAAGCTTCTGCGGGTTTTCTTTCTTACTATATTAGCTGAATCAAGAGATGCATAGTGAGTTTTTCCTATACTTTGACTATGAATTATGCTTTTTAATTCTACTCTGAGAACTTTAGTTGGATTGTGTTGCTTGCTTGCTTGATTTTCATGCTTATCATTTCACAAGCTAGTCTAGTTAAGGTAGTATATTGTATGAAAGTTATTGTTTATAGTCTTGGCAAACTGCATGCTCTTCTTATGTGCCACAAATAGAGAATGGTGATCGTCTTCTTTCCTTATTACATGCCTAAGAAATGATCCATTCCTATGGTGTCCCTTGCCTTACATTAATGGATCGCTTCTTTATTCCCTTGATAAAACTCCACAATATGAACTATTCATTTTGGGTAAAAGCTAGTATCCCTCTTATGCGCATACGTTATATGTTCATTATCTGCTGAGTGTCAAATGTGTTATGTCCCTAATTATGAAATGTGCATTTCCCGTTAATCATTTACGTGATAAAATGATATATTGTGTGCATATATACACTTGCTTTACACTCCTAAGCATGATCAAGCGCTTGTGCAAGAGTTGCTTCAAAGGCAGTCACAATCACTTTTGGGTTTGATTAACGATGAAGGTTGATTAATGAGGAAGGTAATCTATTTCGGCTCTGAAAAGTGAGGTCTAGACAAGTAGCCCAGTGATCTAGTATAAATAGATTCAGCAAGGCTACGTGGCTCAGTGATCCAAATTAAATGGATTCAGAAAAGTCATACTTAACTTCACAGCGCATCTAAGTCGATGCAAGTGAATATCTTTTAGCCGTTACAACGAGTATTTTGCAGGCCATGTGTCACTTGGTAAAGCAAACAAGAAGGCTAAGAAAGAGCCTAAGGCAGTTCACATAGACTTCCCTCCTATTTCCCTTGGCATCACCAAGCGAGACATACTTGCTCCCCTGATAGTGCGTGAGGAAATTATGAAAGCTATAGAAGATGCACCTGGTTCAAACATGTTTTGCTACATGCTCAAGATGCAAAACTGGGATAAGATTGAGACAGAGGTTAGTAAAGCGGATCTTGATCTCGTTAGACAGTTTTATTCTTGCTTTTCCAGTTCCTCTTCTTCTTTTGGTGAACCGTCTACAATCAATTTTATGTGGTTAAATAATGCTGAATAAAGTTTCAAGGTGAAAGACGTAGGAAAGGCTATAGGTCAAGAGCTTGGTCCTGACAGCTCTTTGGTGGGATTTGGTCGCTTATACAAAAAAAATTATTCAACCGGTTCCACAACAATCAAAGAGGCAGTGTTTGGAAAGAATGTGCCCACAACGATGAAGACTCATCATCTCTCAGTGTCAAAGCGACTCCTCTATCACTTAATCATCAAGAATATCACGCCTCGCAACACTAATCTCGACCTTGTGACCATTTCAGACTATTGCATAATGGCTCAGTGCTTGAATGGAGAGCTGATCAACACTACACGGCTCATGTTCTCACACATGGTTGTCAACAGAGCACATCACGACAACTCCTTACCTTTCCCTCATATTATCGCTCGTATGTTGAAGGTTGAAGGTCTGTACAAGCAAATATCTGAGACCCACTTCAGTGATGTACTTATGATGGAAAAGGTTTCCGAGCTAGTCTCCAGACCTCCCAGGTCACTCACTCCAGCATCCATCACTTCTCATACCTAGTCTAAGGAAGTCTCCACAATCGCCGCCAGCAAGTCTTAATCTTCATTGGTATCTACTATTCAAATTCTATCTACAACAGTCGAAAAGCGACTCATATAGATTACAACACAACTTCAGTTGATGGCCGAGCGGCAGGAGGAACACCGCAACTATTCTTCAAACCTTGGTGTCTCTTGCTCGTTAGTGTGATGCTTAGGGTGTCACTATTTGTGTTTACTTTGCACCTTTTTGTGTTGTTTTTGCATGATATTTTCTTAACTATTAATCACTTAGGAACTCCCCATCCACAAAGGTGTAAGGTCTTATTTTTCTATAACAGGATGCTTTATTTGCTTCTATAAACTTGTGTTGTTCTACATGGTTACACCTTTCTATTCTGTGCAGAATGACTTGATTTGGTTGATTACTGAGTTAGTTTGTTTCCCTTTCCCACTAGTAGTTTCGTTTAAAACAATTATCTAGCATATTTGATGATGTCAAAAGGGAGAAGTAAAACAGGTACATATCTTTTTCGACTAATTGGAAAGAATTTAGACCAGCTTGGTCTAAGGGGGGAATAAAGGTATACTTGCTAAAGTGCTTTTATCAAGATTTGAGCAGATTTGTTAAATCTGTTAAGTATCATTTTAAACTTCATTTAATATCTTAAGCTTAATTGGGTACGTTTTTGAAATATTATGTGTTTACACTGTTTAAGTGTTTTTCATCATCGTAAAGGGGGAAATTGTTAGTTTAAGCTTGAGTAGCTTAAATGTTCCGCTTGTTATGATGATGATAAATACAACATTTGATGTATTTTCTGTATGATATATAAGCTTTACAGGAACAACTCGAGGAGTTAGGAGAATATCTTTGACACAAGTGGACAAGCTTTGAGCCTAGCGGGGAAAGCGAGTCTCGCAAAGGCAGTGATGAATAAAGAGTGAAGAAATAAAAGCCTAGGTGTTGAGTTCTGAAGACCGAAGGACTAGCTAAATAGAAGAGAGTCGCAGCGAGCTACTGGATTGAGCTTCAAACTCAGAGTGAAGAATGCAAATGAATCCAATGTGTGAAGAGTGTCCTACAATGGAATCCTGCACTAGCGTGTATAAGATTCGAGCGCAGTAAAGGGAATGAAGAGAAGCTAAGGATAGGAGAATGTGTGATTTCTACCTATGGATAGTGATGAACGGGGATTGCCAAGCTGGACAAATTAGAGGCGCGCTATTGGTGTGGACAAGATGGTCAGCGTGGACAAAGTTGTTGTTCAAGAGAAGAGCAAAGCGCGTGGAATCAAGTGGTGTTCCAGGGACGATCGATCACACATATTACCAGCGTGTCATTCTTCATTGCATTTTGTTATAGGTTTTTCTTTACTTGGGGGATAAGTTTAGGAATTCTTTAAATAGGTGCAATAGGTGAATGTAGTGCACGAACTCACGAGCTGAGCTAAGCGAGCAACCCAGAGAGAAACACAAGAGGTCTAGAAAGCTTTGGAGAGAAAGTTAGTACAACTGAGTGTGTAGGGAAACCCTCACTTGTGAGAGGAGAAATCAAGAGCGAATTGATAAGAGTCATAGCTAGAGGAAAGCTACTCTTAGCCAAGGTCACGGGAGGTTAGTGAGTTCGTCTACACACCTTGAGAGCAGAAAGGATTACTTATATTGAGTTGAACGTAGATTGTATTGAGTAAGAGAGTTACGAGTGTTATAATTTCTCTTGATTAATATAATCTAATTAGTGGTGAGTTTTATCCCGGGCTTGGTAGAAGCCTAGGGTTCTCACCTTGGGAAAAATCTTTGCACATTGAGCTGAACTTACTATCTAACAATTCTAAGTTCAAATATTGTGGATAATCACCCTTTCCGCGACTCTAACACACTTTCAAAATAGCTTGATGTGTTTACTTTGGAGATTAGACTAGCTTTCAAGTGTTTTCAACTTCCGCATCTTTAAAACATTAAAGCTGGTTGGTCACGCTACTCTTTAATAAGTGTTAGCAGATCTAAGCTACTCTATCTCCAGCAGCGTTTCATTCTTATATCAGTGTCGCTAGATACAATGCTTACACACTAGCTTTCTAGCTATTCGTGTATTGAATATACATAAGTGTGTAAAACTCACACTAATTTATGAATATTTTATAGCAAATTCAAGAGAATTTTCAAGGTTGATTAGTTTTATATTATAGGTGCATGTATTTTATATTATGGTTTTATGAATTTATATTAGGGTTTGTTTGGTAATGTCTTTATAAAGACATTATAAAGTCATTTCACGTTTTTTTCGTAAAAAATATTTTCTATCACGGAAAATGATGTCAAATAATTTAAAAAAGAAAATTAAACAATAAATATTTTTTTAGAAAAAAGTCTTGATCAACACTTTACCAAGCAAACCCTTATACGTTAATAAATTTTCTTTAATAAATTTATAATGCCAATTCCTAAGTTTTTTTTTATTTCAGTCCATGTTTCATAATTTTATAATGAAGGTTCATAAGTTTGTATTGAAGGTTCACAAATTTGTATTGAAGGTTCGTAAATTTTCTGTAATAAAATTCATTAATCTAAAATTCTATTACGAAAATTTTTAGATCTAGATGAAAATTACAAATCTAGAGTTCGATTATGAAAAATTTTAGATCTAAATTCTGTAATAAAATCATAAATTTATATTGAAGATTCATAAATTTATATTGATTGTTCATAAATTTTTATTGAAGGTTCATAAATTTTTATTGAAGGTTTGTAAGTTTTATGTAATAAAATTTATACGACAAATTTATAAGTTTTTTCAATTCAGTCCATGGTTCATAAATCTATATTCAAGGTCCATAAATTTGTATTTGCGGTTCATGAATTTCTTTCACAAAATTGCATTGGAGATTCACGTATCTTCAATCTCATGAGTTTTCTTTTTGATTCACGTATTTTTAAGCTTGTGATTTTTTTGATGTTTAAGATATTTTTTCACGTAAGTTCACGAGTTTTGTTTTATAACACCATTCACCTATTTACGAATTCATGATATTTTACAACTCTGTTAGAATTTTGTTAGGGGATACGAGCTTTATATGTTTCATAAATTTATATTGGCGGTACATGTATTTCTATTAAAGGTTCAGAAATTTATATTGGCGGTACATATATTTCTATTAAACGTTCATAAATTTATATTGGTAGTACATGAATTTCGAACAAATGTTCAAAATTTTATATTTGCGATTCATGAATTTCTTTCACAAAATTCCATTGGAGATTCATGTATCTTCAATCTCATGAGTTTTTTTTTATTCATAGCTTTTTTAGCCCGTGATGTTTTTGGATGTTTAAGATATTTTTTCAAGTCCATGAATTTACCATAGTAAGTTCATGAGTTTTGTTTTATAGCATCACTCACCTATTTACTAATTCATGAGTTTTACAACTCTTTTAGAATTTTGTTATGCTATATGAGCTTTATATGGTTCAAAATTTTATATTGGCGATACATAAATTTCTATAAAAAGGTTCATAAATTTATATTGGTGGTACATAGATTTCTATAAAAGAATCATAAATTTATACTGGTGGTACAAAAATTTCTATTAATGGTTCATAAATTTATTTTGGCCGTACATGAATTTCTGTTAATGGTTTAGAAATTTATATTTGTGGTTCATAAATTTCTTTCACAAAATTCCATTGCATGAGTTTTGTTTTTGATTCGCGTCTTTTTTAGCTCGTGATTCTTTTTGGATGTTAAAGAAAAATTTTCAGGTCTATGAATTTCCCATAGTAAGTTTATGAGTTTTGTTTTATAGCATCTGTAACATCTCTAGCCTAGCCGCTGCCCCTTCCTGGGCCGAACCTAGCGCTGAAGGCATCAGGATTGCAGCCCATGCAGCCCAACCCATCTCCTCTTTATAAATAAAGGCATGGAGGTTGTTGCCAGGGGGAATCGAACCCCTGACCTTTATCATATCCTCCTTACTTGGAGAGATATGTCACCAATTAAACTGCATATCGGTTGGTGACATATCTCTCCAAGGCAGGGAGGTTGTTTCTGGGGGAAATCTTACCCATGACCTTTAACATATCCTCCTTACTTGGAGAGATATGTAACCAGTGCATTTTTTTTTCTAACATCTCCAGCCTAGCCGCTGTCCTATCCTAGGCCGGACCTAGCACTAGAGGCATCAAGGCTGCAACCCATGGAGCCCAACCGATCTCCTCCTTATAAATAAAGGCAGGGAGGTTGTTGTGAGGGAGAATCAAACTTCTGACCTTTAACATATCCTCCTTAATTGGAGAGATATGTCACCAATTGAGCTGTAGATCAACTGATGACATATCTCTCCATGTAAGGAGAATATGCAAAAGGTCAGGTGTTCGATTCTCCCTGGAAACAAACTCCCTGCCATTATTTATAAGGAGGAGATGGATTGATCTACATGAGATGCATCCCTGATGCCTTCAACGCTAGGTCCGGCACATGCGGGGTAGCGGCTAGGCTGGAGATGTTACATCATCACTCACCTATTTACTAATTCATGAGATTTTACAACTCTTTTAGAATTTTTTATGGGATACGACCTTTATATTTTTTGTTCATAAATGATATATTGACAGTTCTTAAATTTTATATTAACGGTACATAAATTTCTATTAAAGTATCATTAAATTATATTGACGGTTCATGAATATCTTTAAAAAAATTCCATTTGAGATTCATGTATCTTCAAGCTCATGAGTTTTATATTTTTATATTCATGATATATTTTTCCACGGTCGTTTATTTTATAATCAGAACATGAGTTTTGTCTTATAAATTCACTCACCTATTTAGAAATTATGAGATTTTCAAATTCTATAATTTTTGTTGTTGTTTTATATTTAAGGTTCTTGAATCTATATCGAAGTTTATTAAGTTTAGTATATAAGGTACATAAATTTTCTTAAATAAAAATTCATTGGAGATTCACGTCCTTTTTAGCTCGTGATTATTTGGATATTTCTGATTTTTTTTTCAGGTCCATGAATTTCCTATAGTAAGTTCATAAGTTTTTCTTTATAGCATTACTCACCCATTTACAATTCATGAGATTCTCTTGTAGAATTTTATAATAGGTTACGAGCTTAATATTTTAGGTTAACAAATTTTATACTGACGGTATATAAATTTCTATTAAAGGTTCATAAATTTGTATTGGCGGTACATATTTCTATTAAATGTTCCTAAATTTATATTGACGTTACATAAATTTCTATTAAAGATTCATAAATTTGTATTGGCGGTACATAAATTTCTATTAAGGGTTCATAAATTTATATTGGAGGTACATGAATTTCTTTCACAAAATTCCATTGAGTTCACGAGGTTTCTATAATAGGCCAACTCTCCTATTTATAAATTTATGAGAATTTGTGACTCTATCAAATTTATTTTGCTATGGATCACAAAATTTCATAAATTTATATTTTAGGTTCATCAATTTATATTGAAGGTTCATCAATTTATATTAAAGGTTCATAAATTTCACGATGACGGTTCATTAATTTCATAGCCTATGTAAGATTCAAACATTTGTGGTAGTAATGAGTTTTTTAAAGGCTAATGAGTTTTATATTATATGTTCATGAATTTTATGTTCTAGGTTCATGAACTTATATTGCAGGCTCATAAATGTTATATCGAAGATTCAAAAAAAATTCCACAAAATTTAACATTCAAGGTTCATGAATATTTATTGGTAAGTTCAAGAGCGTATTTGAAATTTTGTAGTGTAGGTTCATGAATTTATATTGTGGGTTCATAAATTTCAAATTGAAGGTTCATCAAAAAATTTCATAAAATTTAAATGAAGGTTTGCGTCGTTCTGATCATGAATTTCCTTTTAGATGTCTATTAATTTTTTTCGAGTTGAGTTTTTTCTTTTGGACTTACTCAGCTATTTAGAAATTTATGATTTTTTTGTGGGTTATTAGTTTACTAATTCAGGTTCATAAAATTATATTGAAAATTCACAAAATTGTATTGAAGGTTCATAAAATTATATTGAAGGTTCATGAATTTTATACTGACGGTTCATGATTTTCTTTCACAAAATTTCCCGTGATTCACGTCTCTACAAGCTCATGAGTTTTTGTTGTGAGTGATGAGATTTGTATTTTAGGGTACATGACAATTTTATTGAAAGGTTCATAAAATTATACTAAAGGTTCACAAAATTTCTTTAATAAAATTCATTGGAGGCTCGCCTCTTTTTTCTCATAATTTTTAATTTGGATGTCTATGATATTTTTAGCTCCATGAATCTTCTATAATAAGTTTATGAGGTTCTTATTAAAGGCTCACTCGTCTATTTACAACTCTATGAGAATTTGTGAATTTATAAGAATTTTTTGTGGTAATTAATGGGTTTTATATTGGCAGTTCATGAATTTCTTTCACAAAATTCCATTAATGATTCACGTCTCTTTAAACTCACGATTTTTCTTTTCGATATCCATGATATTTTTTTCACATTCGTTTATTTTTATAATAAGTAAATGAATTTTCTCATATGATTTCACTCACCTATTTAGAAATTATGAGATTTTTAAAGTCTAAGAATTTTTGTTGTTTTATATTTAAGGTTCATGAACCTATAACGAAGGTCCATAAATCTTATATGTAAGGGTCATCAAATTATATACAAGGTTCATGAATTTTATATATAAGGTTCATCAATTTTTATATAAGGCATCTCAAATACATATTCGCAATTAACACTAATTCCTTCTTTTTCTTCCCAAATCCAAAATTTCTTCTTTACCTTCAATGGAGGGAGGGATTAGTACATACTAATCCCCTCAATCATACCATATCACATCATAACCAAGAAGAGATATTTGACCAAAAGGAGCTCAAAATTTCTGATTCTTTGTGATATTAAACAAAAGGATAATCCTATAGTAAAAATTGTGCTGGGCTCAACCACTTTCATGAAGACTAGAAGTCGTGTGACTTGACGCTCGCGTTTATGATGAGCCTGCTAAATTTAGAAAGGATGATCTTTCCATCATGGTCAAAGATCGACGTCTTCCTAGTAGTGGCCCTACTGAACCCTTTAATGTTGTTTGTTGTGTGAGCAAAGAAACAAATAGTTATGAAATGCACTTTCATAAGAAATGTCTAATTCATGATGCAAACCAACATAAACCAATAAAAGTGTCTAATTTACCTGATGTACTTGTAGCCGAAGAAAATAATGATGCTAAAGAAGAAGCTAAAAAACCAACTAATGATGTCGGTGAAGATAAAATCTACAAATGAAGAAGAGAAAGACAAAATGTAACAGTAAAGATGATCAAACACAACAAGAAAAATGGCAAAGTGGTAAAAACATACAAGAAAATAAAGAAGGGAAAACACGATGAACATGAAAATGGAGGGCATGAGAAGAAGACAAAATGGAAGAAGCTATTGTCTTCAATCCTGTAATATGTGTGTATTCTCTTCATTTTATTATTACTCTTTTTACTCCATGGTTGATGCTTAATTCATGTAATGTATTGTTTTAACAGACACATGATAGAGATGTAAAGATGAAGAAGTTGCAGAAACTTGTGAAAAAGTCTCGTCAAGAATTTGGGATCTCATCAATGTTACAAAGCTTAGCAGTACTCTAGAAAAGAAGGTAAGTGTATTTTTCCATCTGTTTAAGTTCTATTCAATGATATTTTGTTGACATAGTTTCTATTTGTTGCTGATCACCGGGTTAAATCGAGCTTGTGAATCACAATTGATGGCAAATATGTTCGGTTGGTGTCCAAACAATGAACCAAATTCAACACAAGAGAGATACAGAGCTTTTCATCTACATAAGTTTTTGTCCTCAAATTTTTGACCAAATAGTACACAATATAGCTTATACAAGCTAAACACATTCAACATACATCTGTTAATCAATTTACATACAACCAAATTAATTCAATTAGTAATTGCAACGAGAAGATCAAAGTCAAAACCCTAATTTGCAGAAAGGGGTTTACCCCCGACTGTAAGATACATAAAAGGGATTTGTGCGAAGGGGAGGGATGGCGGAGCCTCTTCCGCCTCTACCGGTGAAGGTTATCTATTGACCAGCGCTGCTGGATCGACCACCTCCATTGTGAACCAGCAACTAGCAACAAAATTAACATCGAAATGGGGATAATTTTTGGAGTCTATAGTGCCAAATTCGGACGCATCGCAACACTCGCGATATGAAGCTCTTTAAGTCCATTCTCCATGGATCGGTGTTGATTAGGCTAATCCGGCGTTGATTATATCTCCCTCTTACTTGCCCCTAATCGAAGTTGTTCGAGAGCGCCTTCTGCAAGAGGTAAACTGGAGACGGACAAAGACGGAGATGAAACGAACAACTTCCCACCAAGGTAGAGATCCAACAAACATGAATATGATGATCAAGCGATCGAACGACAATGGAAGAGGAGTGATTTGGAAGAGTGGGCGATGGGTCAATGTTGTGGAATGAATTAAAAAGTCCATAATACCCTTCCTTTGTTAAAAATTTCCTAAAGCTTTGGGAGACATGGACCTTCGGATAAAAATAAATGGAGGGATGAGACTTGTACTCATGTACTCATTTTATGGTTGTACTCATGTGATCCCAACTCTGCTAAGTTAGGTAACTTTTCTTCCGCAACTTCTCTACTTGATTCAGATTCTTCATTTTTTTCTTTTAATAACAAATTAACGGGAAGATACAATGTTCTTAAATCGCTTATGAGATCTATTTGCTTCTCCAACCGTTGATCCATTGATTCAGTTGTGTTGTGTTAGGGTGTTTGCGAAACTGCCTACGCAGTTCGAATGGAAAATTGTCCAAGGTATTGGGAGTTTGGCCATTAAGGAGAAATTTCATTTGAACCGTCGATTAAAGGAGATTTGTCAAACTAGAGAAAAATCAACCTCTTATACAAAGTGGTGATGATTCGTTGGCACACCCAAGAAGGGCGAGAAGGAGGTCGCCAGATACGAAGATCATAGAAAGCAAGAGGGAGGTTGCGGGATAGGAAGATACGATGGCTGAGAGAGAAAAGAAATAAGGAACAAATTACCAAAATACCCATCCGTGTTAAAATGCCATTGACTTCTAGATTATATAGTGTGTTGGATGGAGAAAGATCAATAGTTCATGTGTCAGTTGGGTTTTTCTTAAGGTTTGTAATTATTTGACCCTCCCTCATACTTTTATTAGCATTATTTATGAAAACCAGTCACGTGTGTACTGAGTCAAGTCCTTTATATTTTTTGACTGACCAACCACTGCTCATATCAGATTCGAATACTTGTTTTGATTTATTAAAAAATTATAAATAAACAGCACACTATCTCTTATAAAACAGTCTCCTCCTGTCATAGAAATACAGAGTGACAATGTTGATTTCAACAAATCAATCCTCTTCTACTTCTCTTTTGACGAGTCTAAGAATACACACAGGTTCAAGCGTTCACCGACTTTACTTTAAATATTATGAATCAAAGACAAAATTTGACACGTTACAACACCATGCGAAGCATTTTCAAAATTGGAAAGATATATTTATCTTAATTGCTTTTTCCATCAATTCAATCCTATAATTTTTTTAACAAGCGATACAAAGGAAATTCTTACACCGGAATCTTTAAATCATCAGAGCGGATGATCTTTACAAAATCAAGCACCTTCTCGGGTTCAAATGTGAATTTGGAAATCTAGAGGTACAAACGCTATTTTTTGGAATTCGATAACTAAATCTACATTCTTCATCATTCCAAGAGCTTTTTGCATGAAATCAGCTACCGCATTTGCTTCGCTTTTGATACGTGAAGTCTTGGACTCCATGAAGCAATCTAAGATCTTAGTGGTGTCTTTAATGATTTGTGTGATGTGCCTGGGACCTTCCATGTTCGGTGAATAGAGTGAATGATTGATGCATTGTATCCTTCAATAACCACTTTTTAAAATCTCAAAGCATGTGCCGCCCTTACACCAGCCAAAGCAACGAGGGCTTCCTCTTGGAGTGGAGTCGAAACATTGATTGAGTTTGGTGAGCAGTGATAATGTTTCCGGTCGAGTTTCTAATAATGTATCCAATAAAACTTCCAGAAGAGTTGACGGATCCGTCAAAATTGAGCTTAATCCAATCGTCATATGGAGGCGACCACCCTTGAGATCGAGATGGGTTTCTACACCTTGAGTGAGACGAGGGCGCAACTACGGGACTTTTGATTGACCCCTTGTTTTTTTTTTTTGTGTCTCCACATTGAATATTGCGAAAGAGCTCTAGAAATAACTTTTTCACGGGACTCCGGGTATCTATACTATTCCTTGCGAAACACAATTATTCCTAGTGAAAAAGATATTCCACCAAAGGAAGAGTGCAAAGTTACAATTCTTGTTTGAATTCTGAAAAAGGTTAAGAGATTGTAAGAAGTCTTAATCCTTTGGAAGATTGAAGGTATAACCAAGACGATCCGCTAAAATAGCGAACGTTGTAATGGTAAGTTACATTGGAAAAATAAATGGGTAGTTTTCTCATTGACTTGATTGCATAGCTAGCACATTTTGGGGACTTTGTGGTAATATTGATTGATTTGTTATGTTGTAGGAAGGTTATTCGAACATTCTTTCCATAAGAAAAGATAATTTTTGGAGGAATATCAAGAGTCCATATCTGGTCATCAAATGGAATGTTAGATCTCGCTCTCAACTAATCAAATGCTAGTTTCGATGAAAAGGTACATTATCGACTAGGGAACCAGATTGGAGAGTCCGGGATAGACGTGCAGGGGATATAAATTTTTTCTATACTGGAAACACTTGCTTAGGAAGAAATTGTCTTAGGGAATTGAGATTCCATTGTATTGAAGTAGAAATAAAATCATCAACTTTGACATTAACAAGGTTGGGGTTAAAATGATCTTTTAAGTTGACATTAGGAATCCAATGGTCGCGCTAGAAGGAGATACGAGATCCGTCTTCAACGGACCAGAGGATATTAGAGAAAAATTATTCTTTAATAGATAGGAGCATGTTGAATTGCCAGGAGAATTTATGGGATTTCTGCATGTCATCAAGGCGGTTGTTTATTAATATATTTTTCATGAATAATAGAAGCGACATAAAGAATCGGGTTCGAGAGGAGACTCCATAGAATTTTCATCTGTAGAGCTTTATTATGTTCAAAGGAAAGACGGATGCCGAGACCTCCTACGTTTTTTGGTTTACAAATATTATCCCAGCCAATTAGAGGGTGAAAGTTCCTATCATAGTTCATACAGAAAAATCTCTTGCGGATTTCATCAAACTCTTTGCAAAGGCCTTTGTGGAGTAGAAAGACTTGCATGACATGGTTCATTTTGGAAGATAGATTTGATTTAATCAGGATAGTTCTACCAGCCGGAGAGAGGGCATTGGCCTTCCATCGAGATAGTTGTTGTTTTAAATTATGCTTGTAGGTTTCGAAAGTTTTTTTTCAAATTCTACCGTTTACAATGGGATCCCAAGGTATTTTTTTAATTTTATGGGGATGTTCATTAAACTAGCCAAGTTTTTTCGCCGTTTGTTTTGGGAGATTTTTCGAGAATTGGATGGATTTTTTGTTAAAATTGATTGTTAGACCACTAATACTTGAAAAACTCTGGAGAAACGATTTAATGTAATTTATATTTCTAGAATTTTCATAGGCGAAAATGATATTGCCATTTCTAGTAAGTTTAATACCCACTTGCCTATCAGAATTTAGAGCTATTTTTTGGAGGGATTGGGAAAAATATTCCATGGCAAGGATAAAGAGAAAGGGTGAGATCGGATCACCTTGTCTGATTCCACACGAAGGAGAGAATTCGAGGCAAAGTTGATTATTTGTAAGTGCTGACAGTTTGGAGGTTGTAATCAGTTGTATAATTATATTGATCCAGTCTTGGGAGAACCCAAAGGCATGGAGCACTGAGAGAAGGAAGTTCCAATCTAGTTTATCGTATGCTTTTTCCATATCCATTTTAATAGCCATCCATTTGGCGGTTTTAGAATTATTATTATGGAATGTGTGAAATATCACGTGAGGAGCAAGGATATTATCATGAATTAATCTCCCTTCTACAAAAGCGCTTTGGAATTTAGGGTTGAGTTTAGGCATCGGAGATTTTAGTCTGTTAAGAATTAATTTAAACAAAATTTTATACGAAGAATTGCAAAGACTAATATGACGATAGTGATTAACATTTTTAGGTGTCTCATTTTTAGGGATTAAGGCAATGAAAGAGTGGTTCCAGTGTGAGTGCAATCTCTTAGAGTGAAAGAAAGCTTTTATAGCGTCACATAAGGAAGGGCGGATAATATGCCAATTTATTTTTTTGTAAAAGTCTACCAGAAAAACATCTGGACAAGGTGTTTTGTATGCTGGTTGTTCGAACACTGCATTCTTAATTTCTTCATAGTTAGGATTCTTCATTAATAGATAATTATCCGAGTCTGAAATAATTAACGAGATAATACTCAGTTCCTGGTTTGTAGGGGATCGGTGCATGTCCTTTGTAAATCTTTTGGTGAGTTCAAGAGTAATTCTACTAGAGATATCATCTTGAGTAGTAAGGAGGGTACCATTAGACAATTGGAATTTAAGGATAGCTTGATGGAATGATCGGATTTTAGCGATATAGTGGAAATAACTAGTATTATTTTCGGCGTTATTGAGATAGTTGATTTTTGCCTTGTTTTTCATATTATTTGCTCTAGAAGGTTAGTAAACAATTGACTTCTCTAGAATCATTTTCAATAGGATTTCTATTATACCTATTGTGAGGGTTTTGGAGGAGGGAATCATACAACTCTACCAACTGAGATTCTATTCTTTTGAGTTGTTCAAAATTATTGTGGGTGTTCTTTCTAGGCCAATCCTTGGAGTATTGTTTTAGTAAGTTTAGTTCATTAGAGAATTTGAACATGTATGAGCCATTCATTTTATATTTTCAAACTTTGTGGACTAGTTTATGATAAGCGTAGAAGTCTGCCTACACAGACTAATAGCGTAATGGAAGTTTAATTGAATTGGTAATTTTTCCAGGAGTAATAGATATGAGGCAATGGTCAGAAGTAGTGAAAGGAAAACGTTTGGTTGTTGAAGAAGAGTGAATGGTAGGAAGATAGCTATGTATGAGAACGCGGTCTAACCTTTCTAGAATATTGTTATTTTGAAAGTTATTTTTACGCCAAGTGAAGGGAAACCCAGTGAATTTAGCGTCAATGAGTCCTAGATTTCTTATTAAGTTGTTGAGGCGGTAGAACCTTCAAAAGGGGGATAATGTCATTTAAATCTCCAGTTAAGATATATGGAAGATTGATTCCTTTTATTTTTCTCTCAATGTTATTCCACAATATATTTTTTTCTTCCTCTCTAGATGGAGCATAGATGAAAATGAGGAGAATTATATCGTCTTGGTATTGAAATTCAGTATATATGACATTTTAATCTACTGATATAAGTTTGAGCGTTTTAGTATTGAAGTTTCATTTATGGAGGATCCAGAGACCGAATCTCGTATTGATAGCAGGGCACCAAAACAAGAGGCCAAATCCCATTCTTTTTATTTCAGATTGTGTGGGCGAATAGTCCACTATTGTTTCCGCAATACATAAAATGTCAAAATGATTTGATTTTTGCAGAAAGTTAATTTCAGAAGTAAAGGTTGATCTATGAACATTTATTGAATTCCAAAATGAATATTCATGGATTCAATGAAGGACCTGCTATACGCTAGTGGTTCAAAAGCAATATGCCAAAATATTATCATTGTGCAAGTGATAAACTGAGTAATCAAGTAATGGCTGCAATATGTCATTAGGTAAAGATAGAGCGTAACATCAACATTCCAACATTCAATTGCTTTAAAAATATATCCTTCATAACCATAATTGTCCAGAATAATGATCAAAAGAGAGTGAAAATTGTCAAATTTTGTGTCAAAGGTTTTTTCATCGCTAAAAATAAATACTGAAAACATTAAGGTCGAGAGAAAACCAACACTAGGTTTACAAATATCAAAGGGTCTACAAGTAAACCACTGGGTTACTAAGGACTGGCTACATTTCATCCAAATATGAAGATAGACTTCATGGTCAACATTCCAACAGTTTAAAAGATCAACAGTACAATGATTAAAACCTCATTGTCCATTAAAATGATCGAAAGAGAGTGCGAATTGTCAAGATTTGTATCAAGGGTTGTGTCATTACAAAACATAAAAGCTGAAATTTTACACAGAGGGAATAGCTCGTAGTGACTGTCGAGGGAGAAACACTTCATCACTGTTCTGGGTGGGTTATCTACCAATATGTTATCAATCAAGTGAACATACATATAGTTGTCTGGATTTCTTTGGTTCATGTGGCTTTTGCCAAAGTTCCTAGGGCTTTCTCCAAGAGTCATGTGGCTTTCGGCCATCGAAATAACTAAGGAGGAAGGACGGTAACACACAGCCTCAAGATTAACAATAATACTGGATAAACTTACAGGAAATTCGAGCAAAACAAGGAAACATCCCAACATAGATCCAAAACTAAGGTTAATAAACAAGACTGCAAATCTCAGAACGCCCAATTCCAAACATATTGAAGATAAACTAGTTACCTGATTTGTCGATAACAGAGAGTGGACCACCTCCGCAAAAACACACCAATGAAATCCATAACCGAGCTTCCCAGCAAAAGCCCGAACCCAGCAGCAGAGTGGAGGCCAACCAGTAACCGGGAAAGACCACTAGCAGACACCTTTGTCGACAACGATGAGGAGGTGTGGCTGAGTGAAATTCAACCTACACCAGCCAGGAAGGAGAGAAAACAAACACCTCAGGACAACCACCGGAGGGCGCACCCTGACACGTAGAGGGAACGGGGTCGATGAGAAGGGAAGGAAAGAAGGCTACCAATGGTGGAGGCCACCATTGACGGGATCGGTGGAAGGGTAGACTGACAGTGAGCACAACGAGCCTCACCTCCAGCGCCCACACCAGCGAAGAGGATGAACAACGCGGGAGAGGCCATCGAACGGAGGGACCGGAGAAGGGAGGAGAAGAGCTAGGTAGGGCGATGGGAGTGGCGTCTATACGAGATAGTTTTTTTTTTTGGAACATACAATACAGAGGCCCATCTTCTAAAGAAGATGACCTAAATCATCGATGCGGATGATCTTTACAAATTCCCAAATTCGAAAGGGAGAATGATGGAATATGAAATCTTGTCTATCAGTCTGATAGAATCGAAGTTCAAAATAACTTCTGAAATAAGCGGTTGCTTCCATCTAGATTTAGCGAGGAAATCAGCAACTTGGTTGTCGGTGCGTTTGATATGATTGAACTTGATTGCCTGAATTGTAGAACTCAATTTGTGAATGTCCTGAATAATGGGGTCGATGTTCCAGGGGACTTTCCACGTACGCTTCAGACTGTTAATTACTGTGAGGTTGTCACCTTCGACGATGACAAAACGAAAACCCAAGCCAACAGCAGCTTTAACACCCGCAAGCGCGGCTAAAGCTTCGACCTGGAGAGCATTATTAGCATGAACTTTACTAGTGTCAGCGTGAATAATTTTCCCAGATTGATTTCTAATGATATAAGCTATATATCCTGACTGGTCTTTAAAGGAGCCATCAAAGTTAATTTTAGTCCAATTACGAGGAGGCTTTTTCCATCTATGTTTGGTCGTGTCAGAGAGCTTTCGAGAGGAAAGGAACTTCCTATGGTTATTTTTTTGATTTCTGATTTCATTTTTATTCCATAAGTCTAGTTGAGTTAGAGCAGTTGCAATGATAGAGTTAAAAAGATTGATTCTATGATTATCATTGTTTCCAAATATAATGTTGTTTCTAGTTTGCCAAACATTCCACCAAATGAAGAAAGCAAGGGGGAGATTGGTGTTAGAGTTTCTAAAGTTTTGTAAAGAGGTTAAAAAATCCCCAGAATCGGAGAGGGAAAAGCAAAAGCCAGTTTTACTTTCCAACGGGGAGAATAAGTCTATTGTGAAGGAGCAGTTGAAGAAAATATGATTAGTAGTCTCATTCGCGCAATGACAAAGAGAGCACTGATCAGAGACTCGGTGAAAAAATCTATTCAACCTTTCAGTAGTAGGAAGACAGTCAGAGCAAGCTTTCCAAAGAAAATTCTTAATTTTAGGAGGTAAATCAAGGTTCCAAAAGTTAAAAGGAAGAGAATTATTTCCAACACTTCGAGAGGCAAAGAAAGCCGATTGAGAAGAGAACTCACCATCATTTGAAGGGGACCAAATGATCTTGTCATCTGTAGAAAAATGGGGGATATATACTGTCTTAATTTGTTCTACTATTTGAGAAGGGAGAAGGGAATTTAGCAAATCAGTATTCCACTGTCTATCTGGAGTCCAAAAAAAATCAAGAGTAGAATTCCTATCATTAGAACCTAAGTAAGAGGAAAGGTCAAGATTGGGGTGCCATTTATCAATCCATAATTTGATTTTAGAACCATTACCCACCTGCCATTTGATAAGAGTCTTAAATTTTTCTCTAATAGAGAGAAGACGATTGAACTGCCAAGATGAAGAAGGTTTTTTATGAATATTAAGGATATCCCCGTTGTCGAGATATTTTTCGTAGATAATAGAGGTCCACAGAGAGTTTGGGCTATTCAAGATTTTCCATAAAAGTTTCATTTATAAAGCTTCATTATTTTCCTGAGCAAGACGAAGGCCAACACCACCTTCATCTTTAGGTTTGCAAATCTTATCCCAACTGATCAGTGGGTGGAAATTCGCAGTATGTTTATTCCAAAAGAATCTCTTATGAATATCATCGATTTCAAGACAAACACCTTTTGGTAAAAGGAAACATTGTATCAAATTGTTGAGTTTTGAAGAGAGATTTGTCTGAATTAATTGAATTATGCCAGCTTGTGATAAGGAGTTAGCTTTCCATTTAGCTAATTGTTTTTTAAGATTTGAGATGTAATCCTCGGAAAGATTTTTACAGACTCGACCGTTTACAATAGGTATTCCTAGGTATTTTTCCAATTTCGTGGTGATAGGAATGTTTAAATGAGATGCTAAGTTTAATTGTGAACTACGCGGGAGTCCTTTAAAAAAATTGAATAGAGTTTTTGTTGGAGTTTATACTTAGGCCACTTTGTCTTGAGAAATTTTGAAGGAATTTTTTTATGAAATCCATATTTTGTCTTTTTGCTTCAGAAAAAATAATCGTATCATCGGCAAAACTTAGGAAAGGAATGGTACTACCGTAAGGAACAAGACTGACCAATGTGTCGAGCTGGATGAGCAGCTGCAATTGCCATTGCTCTGGCAAAAAGTTCCATGGCCAGGATAAAAAGGAAGGGAGCAACAGGGTCACCTTGTCGTAAGCCACATGACGGGGAAAATTCGGCCCCTGGTTGGTTATTAACAAGAACGGAGATTCGAGGAGTAGTGATACATTGTTTAATGAGACTAATCCATTTATCAGAGAATCCAAATTTATTTAAAACTTTGAATAAGAAGTTCTAGTCTAATTTATCATATGCCTTTTCCATATCTATTTTGATAGCCATTAAGTTATTTTCTTTTTATTGTGTTTGTGAAAGGTATGAAAGATTTCATGAGCAGCTAAAATATTATCATGAATGATGCGTCCCTCCACAAAACCACTTTGGAAGGGAGAAATTATTTTCGGGAGAAGAGTTTTTAACGTGTTAGCTAGGATTTTTGATATAATCTTATAAGAAGAGTTGCAAAGACCAATTGGTCTGCATAGTTATAGGAGAGTCCTTCTTAGGAATCAAGGCAATAAATGAGTGGTTCCAGTGAGATAGAAGGTGTCCAGAGTGAAAGAATGCTTTAATGGCTTCGAAAAGAGAAGGGTGGATTATTTTAGGTACTTTTTATAGAAGTCAATAGGGAACCCATCAGGGCTTGGAGGCTGGTCGAACACTGTAGTTTTAACTTCAGTTAAGGTTGGGGTTTTGGTGGAGAAAGTTTTCTTCATCAGAAATTATTGTTGGAATAATAGATAATTTCTCAGATGAAATGTTTGTGTTTGAATTGGAAGTTAGACGGTTTGCTAACTCTATAGTGATAGCATCAAAAATGTCTTCTTGAGAATGAAGAGTTGTGTTATCCCTGGACTGAAAAGAATGTATAGCTTGACGATAAGTTCTTATCTTAGCTATAGAGTGGAAGTATTTGTTATTTTGGTCGTTGAATGCATGGTGTTTTATTTTAGATCTTCTTTTCCAGTAATTGTTGTGATAATTAAGAAGAGCAGTATGTCGAGATGAATGATTTTTAATTTTATACTTGAGGTAATTATTCGATGGGTCTTGTAAGTATTGAAGGTAAAGATCATTTAGTTTCTTTTCCGAGTTTGAAAATTGAGTAAAATTATGGTTGGTGTTTCTTTTGGCCCAGGATTTAGCATAAGATTTTAAAAGACGCAATTTTTGAGAGAATTTGAACATATAGGATCCTTTAAGGGAATATTTCCAGACTTTGGTAACCAACGCCTCAAACGATTTAAAATCCGACCACGCATGTTCATATCTAAAAAGAAGTTTAATTGCACTAGATTTGTTACCCAGAGAGAAGGTGATCAGGCAGTGATCTGAGGATGAGAAAGGATGATGCTTAACCAAGTTGTTATTAGATAAAGGGGTGAGAGAAGCGTGAATAAGCACTCGATCGAGACGCTCAAAGATATTGTGGTCAAGGTTTCTAGTTTTTCTCCAAGTAAAGGGGGAATCCTTCGAAATTAGTATCAGTTAAACCAAGATCGGTAATAAGATTGTTTAAACGGTCAAAAATTTTAAATAAGGATTGGAACCTCCCAATTTATCCAACGGGGAGAGAATGTCATTGAAATCTCCCATCAACAAACATGGAAGGTGAAGATCCATAATTTCATTTTTAACGAATTGCCAATAATCATTTTTTAAATGGTCTTTGGAGGGTGCGTAGAGAAAAACCATTATGAAGTTAAGATTGTTAAGATTGCAATGGAGAAAAATCGTATTGTTTAAAGCTTTGTGTTTGGTAATAGAGCGAGTAGAACAAGAATTTTTAATAAGAACCCATAAACCTCCTTTAGTTCTATCGGCTGGGCAGGAAAAACATTTATCGAAACCTAATCTTTTAATATCATCAGTAGACGGGTTACTCATAGTTTTAGTTTCCGAAATGCTTAGTATATCAAGTCTATTGAGTTTTTGTAAATACTTAATTTCTAGAGCGAAGGTTGGTCGATTAATACCTCGAACATTCCAATAACCAATTTTATGAAAAATAAAGTTGACAAGTACAGACACGAGTCTTTTTAAGAGTTGAATTTCAAAAGCCCAATAGTCCGAAATCAGTCTTAAAGCCCGCCAAGGTCCATCAGAAATCAGAAAGTGGGTGAAATTAGGAAAGATAGAACTAAAATTGTATCCTGTATAAAATTTCAAAAGCCCAATATACGAGATAGCTTTGGAATAGGGTTTTGGTTCGGGAGCGTTTTCATGTTTGTCAGATTTTTCTGTGGCCCACTTTCAATCCTATAATATTTGTTTCTTGTTTATTTGCTGTTAATGGGCCACGCACGCTCAAGCAATTCAGGCTTACACAAATACTGTAGTTTGTATGGTTCCTTATTTTATTCAGACTTTTGTCGCCCTTTTATCAATTTCTAGCACTTGGCTTACTTCCTTATGCCAATTCTTATTGACAGTTGTTTAGCACTACACCCCACAACATATATGGCTAAGAAAACACTTTACACTTACTGTTAGAGGGCCAATTTTTGAATTGCAATAGTCTGTATCAACTATCTATAAGTTCTTACTCCATTCTTGGTTTTTGAAGATTTCAAGACTTCAGTTTTCAGGTGCTGGATTTAGCTAACATACTGGATTTAAAAAATAAATAACACCGAACAACCAGATTGATATACTGGATTGTAACAACGAGTTTAACTCTACTTAGCCATTAAAATCAAAGTATACATAAGTGAACAAATTTACAATCCAAACAAGATGACCTAATTCCTCCTCTAAATTAAAAGTATACTAGCTCATTTTCATCTTCTATGAGATATTAACTTCAACATAATTGTTAACCACCGAACCTGTTGATGCTCAGGTATCTCGTCGATACAACAATTCTTCGTCAAGAGACAGAAGATCTACGTTTGCTCTTTTTTGCTGAGGGAGATCTTGATTAAGGGCACCAAGAGTCTTGAATGGATCGTCGATCACCTTTGGTCCCTCATCGTCGCAGTACCTACACCACCAAAGCCAGATGCGATCTTCCTCTGGATTTGGCTCTCCGACGTTCAAGTCAGTCGAGACTCAATTGAGGGTTAAAAGTATTTAGAGAGAGAGAGTAAGACAAAATAAGACTTTTTCTCTATAATTTTGGCAGAATTATAATGCTCCAAAAAGTTGACCCCTCCGTACTTCTGACCTATCACCATTTATAGGGGAATAAACGGCCTCCCTACATTTCCTCCATCTTTCGACCTTTGGCTCATGGGCCTCTATTCTTATAAAATCAGGCTATAAGGATAAAAAATCACTCCCACAAAATCCGCCCCAACATCCAGCCCCGCAGGTCCCTCGATGATCAGAGCTCAAGGGGCATGTGCCTTTGTTGGTAGAGGCGAGATTTATTAGGTCTGAGGAAGGTCCTTATAGCCTTGCTCGTCGAAAACCTTTAAAATTTACTTGCATGTCATTACATCTCGGAGGGCTTCCTCATAGAAGGTTGTTCCATGAAGGTTCGTTCCCATCCTTGAAGCTTGTGTCATTTATCGTCGTCTCCCGGTCTTTTCTTCCTTGCACGCACATTCCCATTAAACATCATTCTCTCTCTCGCCACTTTTCGATTTTTTTAAACAAAGCGTGAATGGGCGGGCTACTCCTGTTTGCTCGTCACGTGTCGCGTCAGGAACATCCGACCCTTCGTCTTCTTCTGTCTTATAAAAAGAAGTCCTCGCTGTCACTTTCATTTTTTACCGCTCATCCATTTCCACTCATTATCCGAGTCTGAAATATTTTTCCTGATCCCTTCATAGTTAGGAGTCTTTGTTAATAGATAATTATCTTAGTCTGAAATAATTAACAGGATAATACTCAGTTCCTGGTTTGTAGGGGATCAGTGCATGTCCTCTGTAAATCTTTTGGCAAGTTCCAGAGTAATTCTACTAGAGATATCATCTTGAGTAGTAAGGAGGGTACCATCAGACGATTGGAATTTGAGGATAGCGTGACGGAATGATCGGATTTTAGCGACAGAGTGGAAATAACTAGTATTGTTATCGGCGTTATTGAGATAGTTGATTTTTGCCTTGTTTTTCAGATATTTGGTCTGGAAGGTTAGTAAACAATTGACTTTTCTAGAATCATTTTCAATAAGCTTTCTATTATACATATTGTGAGGGTTTTGGAGGAGGGAATCATACAACTCTACCAATTGAGATTCTATTTTTTTGAGTTGTTCAAAATTATTGTGGGTGTTTTTTCTAGCCCAATCCTTGGAGTATTGTTTTAGTAATTTTAGTTCATTAGAGATTTTGAACACATATGAGCCATTCTTTTTATATTTCCAAACTTTTTGGACTAGTTTTTGATAAGCGTAGAAGTCTTCCCACACAAACTCATAGCGTAATGGAAGTTTAATTGAATTGGTCCTTTTTCCAATAGTAATAGATATGAGGCAATGGTCAGAAGTAGTGAAAGGAAAATGTTTGGTTACTAAATTTGAGTGAATGGTAGGAAGATAGGTATGTATGAGAACGTGGTCTAACCTTTCTAGAATATTGTTATTTTGAGAGTTATTTTTATGCCAAGTGAAGGGAAACCTAGTGAATTTAGCGTCAATGAGTCCTAGATTTCTTATTAAGTTGTTGAGGCGGTAGAACCTTTGAGGGGAAGGATCAGAACTACCCAATTTGTCCAAAGGGGAGGTAATGTCATTTAAAACTCCAATTAAGATACATGGAAGATTGATTCCGTTTATTTTTCTCTCAATGTTATTCCACGATATATATTTTTCTTCCTCCCTGGATGGAGCATAGATGAAAATGAGGAGAATTTTGTCGTCTTGGTATTGAAATTCAATATATATGACATTTTGATCTACTAAAATAAGTTTGGGCATTTTAGTA
This sequence comes from Phyllobates terribilis, assembly GCF_046119375.1. Classification (NCBI taxonomy): domain Eukaryota; kingdom Metazoa; phylum Chordata; class Amphibia; order Anura; family Dendrobatidae; genus Phyllobates; species Phyllobates terribilis. The sequence goes on from NW_027367858.1 coordinate 52,887, forward strand.
TTGAAGTTTTGTTTATGGAGGATCCAGAGACCGCCTCTCGTATTGATAGCAGGGCACCAAAAGAGGCGGTCAAATACCATTCTTTTTATTTCAAATTGTGAGGGCGAATAGTCCATTTTTGTTTTCGCAATACATAAAATGTCAAAATGATTTGATTTTTGGTGAAAATTAATTTCAATAGTAAAGTTTGATCTATGAACACTTATTGAATTCCAAAATGAATATTCATGGATTCAATGAAATGGGCCTGCTACAAGTCAACGCTAGTGGTTCAAAAGCAATGTGCCAAAATACTATCACTGTGCAAGTGATAAACTGAGTAATTAAGTAATGGCTGCAATATGTCATTAGGTAAAGATAGAGCGTAACATCAACATTCCAACATTCAATTGCTTTAAAAATATATCCTTCATAACCATAGGTGTCCAGAATAATGATCAAAAGAGAGTGCAAATTGTCAAATTTCGTGTCAAAGGTTTTTTTGCTAAAGATAAATGCTGAAAATATAAAGGTAGAGAGAAAACCAACACTAGATTTACAAATATAAAAGGGTCTACAAGTAAACCACTATGTTACTAAGGACTGGCTACATTTCATCCAAATATGAAGATAGACTTCATGGTCAACATTCCAACAGTTTAAAAGATCAACAATACATTTATTAAAACCTCATTTGTCCATTACAATGATTGAAAGAGAGTTAGAATTGTCAAGATTTGTATTAAGGGTTGTGTCATTACATAACATAAAACCTGAAATTTTACAAAAAGGGAATCGCTCATAATGACTGTCGAGGGAGAAACACTTCATCACTGTTCTGGGTGGTTTATCTACCAATATGTTATCAATCAAGTGAACATACATACAGTTGTCTAAATTTCTTTGGTTCATGTGGCTTTCACCAAAGTTCCTAGAGCTTTCTCCAAGAGTCATGTGTCTTTTGGTCATCAAAATAACTAAGGAGGAACGACTGAGAACACACAACCTCCCGATTAACATTAATAATGGATAAACGTACAGGAAATTCGAGCAGAACAAGGAAACATCCCAACATTGATGCAGGAGCATCCCTAAGCCCAAAAATCAAATGACCAATCACTAGGGTTATGGCTAACAAGATAGAAGATCAAGTTATGCAGGCAACTTTGGATTTGGATTCAACACACCAAATGGAGCACATTGCCTCCACCCTTCTAGTATGTGGAAGAGATGAATATCCCCAACAAATCCAATGAAGATATCAAGGCCATCCAAGATCAAGATCAAGGCTGCAATTGTCACTTTTGTGAAACTATCACACTTTTACACCTTACCCGGCTAGGTTGTAAAAGTGTGCTTTCTACCCTTTTTCCCTAACTCTTTTAAGGCATTTTCCTAAGGGTATTTTGGACCTATTTTGTCAAGATTTCATCTGGTAGAAGGCCTTGGTTATTGGAGGTATAAAAGCCAAAAATGAACCTAACCAAA